>NC_135411.1:23255514-23458014 GCF_051991245.1 Festucalex cinctus | reverse complement strand
CATTTAAACATAATCACGGTGCGTTTTGATTTAGAATGCATGCTGTTGCTACCTCGAGGAAAGAAACTGCAGCAGGCTCTTCCTGTAGGAGAAATGTGTGTGTGTTAGCCCAGCGTAGGGCCAGAATGAGAGCCCTCCTCTTACAGTTGAGCGCGTGCTCCAACCTCTCCTGCTCGGAGCCGGGTGGGGAGGCCGCATGGTAGGTACGCACCTTGTTAAAGATAAATGCACTCATACCATTTTTTCCCAGACCCATTATGAGTACAAGTACTTCCATTTGAATACTTGATGACACTGAGTACTGTATTTTCACGACTATAAGGCGCACCTAAAAGCCTTCAATTTTTTCAAAAGCTGACCATGCGCCTTATAATCCAGTGCGGCTTATATAGGGATCAATATTGAGCCGCAACAGGTCTCGCTGTCAAGACGCTATCGGTGACCCTGCACGATCGGTGACGCGCATGCGCAGAAGATCCCGCCATCTTGGATCGCTAGCTAAAACGAATACTTTACCTCAGAGAATATAATAAAACAGCTGTTTATTCATTTTGGGAGTGAATGGAGTTGTCAGAAAGCTGGTTTGTAATCTATTAATAATGTTTGACTGACCTATCTGACTGTTTTGTTGACATTCCCTTTAGCGCAGCACCATCTAATGGATGCATAACGTAACCCCAGCCTCTACTGTAGCGCCTTATATATGGAAAAAGTTTTAAAATATGTCATTCATTGAAGGTGCGCCTTATAATGCGATGCGCCTTATAGTGCGGAAAATACGGTACAATTGAAACTTGATAATGCCATTACTTCTTGCAATTGTAATGAAAATGTGTTTTATTAAAAAGACAAAAACTTTTCTTGAACATGGCATAGGATTCACTCAAATATAAAACTTATTAGAGAAATGACTTATCATAACTGGTAGCCTGTAAGACATGGCACTTCAGTTTTGTGGTGTCTCAGTCTGAACAATAGGGGCATTATGTAAAAGAAGTACATAGATAAGATACGAAGAAGAACGTAGTCTGGTGGACACACAAGTATATTCCTGTAATATTATGGGGAAGGGAGGGGGATTTGGCTAATTAAAAAAAAAAAAAAAAAAAATCATGACATTTTATATCGATCCATCCATCCATTTTCTTGACCGCTTATTCCTCACAAGGGTTGCAGGGGGTGCTGCAGCCTATTCCAGCTGGCTACGGGCAGTAGGCTGGGTACACCCTGAACTAGTCGCCAGCCAATCGCAGGGCACAAAGAGACAAACAACTATCCATGCTCACAATCATACCTAGGGACAATTCAGAGTGTTCAATTAACCTGCCAAGCATGTCTTTGGAATGTGGGAGGAGACCGGAGCACCCGGAGAAGACCCACGCAGGCACGGGGAGAACGTGCAAACTCCACCCAGGAAGGCTGAAGCCTGGACTCGAACTTGCGACCTCAGCACTGGGAGGCGGACGTGCTAACCCCCCACCACCGTGCTGCTACATTTTATGTTAAATGCATTTCTATTAAGTAACAGGTTTATTTGAAAAATTACAAACATTTTAGAATAAATATCAGTGACGTAAAAAATAGATATACATTTAACAATGTTTTAGTCATTTTCACAAGTAATTGATTGGTCATAATGAAATTTCTGTGATTGGCTGATGACCAGTGAAGGGTGTCTCTCACAAAGTCAGTCATTCCTGACCCAAGTGAAGACATGCCGTATGTAAAATAAATAAATAAATAAATAAATAAATAAATAAATAAATAAAAATAAGCAAACAAAATAAAAAAATAAATAATAAATAAACAATAATGAAAAAATAAAATGGATGATTAAATTAACGATAACTATTACTATAAAAGAAAATAATTATTTTTTAGTCAAATAAAATATTGGTAACACTTTTTATTACTATTAAGCATCTGTTAAGCATTAGTTAAAAGTGAGTTAATCATTTATAAAGCATGTTTTTGTAATTAATACTCATCAGTATGTAGTTAATAAATGTTTTACTCATCGTTAATAAGTGCATCTATAATATGTTTAATGACTGCATTTTCATACTTTATAAATGATGGATTCAGCATTTCTAGATTATGTATTGCATCATTTACTAAGCAGCTGTTTAGAAATCATCAATAGCGTTTTAAGATAATTCTATTTTACATATTGTACTACCTCAAGTACCTTTGTACAAATGATCAGTGCCATCTGTCAGTTTTAAAAATCAAATATTGCCTACTGTATATCGTAAATATTATTTATACGAGTGGGAGCCACTCTGAACATATTCAGGCAACAATTTTAAAGTATGAGAGTGTACAAAGGGTGAGAGGTGAAAGCCGAAAAGGATATTGCGCCATGAGTAGCGGGCACAGCTGGCTGTTGGGCATGAAGACACAGTGCATGAGGACAAAATCGTCCACCGCTGGGTCTGAGAGAAGATAAAATACCGAGCAATAAAGAGGAAAGCAAATCAATAGGTTGGCACTTGTGAGGCCATTCGTTTGTGTTTTGTTGGCCAACCTGGTTCACTGTGATGTATGTCCATTCTCATGGTCTCCAAAAAGTGCTCAAGAATCTTCTCTGGAGTGCCTGAGATCACAGTGTACCTGGAAAAAGGTTAAAGATGACAATAAATTACAACTCCTTTGTGATATTATGTTTTTGTTTTGTTTTTAGATGTATACTTGATGCTTCCCAGGGTGGAGGCTCGAGGACTCTTCTCTAAGACCAGCACGGCTTGTTCGTGCTCTTTCAAACGTACTGTGTTGGCCTCCACATCCTGCAAATAAGGCAAGACACAATCCAAATGGATGACTACTTGTATGCCACAAGGGGGAGACAAACATGTGCTAACATAACCGGTGTATCATTGTCGAAGATGTATTCAGTTAAAAGTCTGTTAGTCACGATTTGCTGTATTTGTGTGTGGGCATACAAAAATTGCTGAGCATATTGTGCCATCTTTTAAGGAACTTTGTCAGTTATTTGAGGAGTTTTATTTAGACAGAAATGGTATTTTTTCGACCATCTTGGGGTCAAGAAACTGCTGAAGAGAGTTGTGGAGTTTCATTTTGACATTTTGACTTTGGCATCATCTTGTGGCTGTATTGATGTCAACTTGTATGCCAAAAAGAGAGAGACAAACATCATGTGCTAACATAATCAGTGTAACATGATGCTTTAGTTCAGACAATCGAGGTCAGGGAAGGTTGTGGTTGCACATGAGCAGTCTGGTACCACATCCAGGTGACCTTGAGCAAGAAACAGAACCGCTAGCTGTGTCTCTCACTCCCACTATGACAAATCTCATTTAGTGTAGGACCCTAAAATAATGTACTAGGGATGTAACGATATCCAAACATCACGATACGATATTATCACAATATGAAGGTCACGATACGATAATTACCACGATATTGTGGGGGCGTTGGCGATATTTAAAAAAGATCACAATATTGTAAAAAAATAAAAATAAAGAACTCATACTAAAAAAAACCCAAAAAGCACAATATTGTGCTTTTGTACATAACAGCAATGCATATAAACCACCTACAATCTCTAATAACAATATTGAGGCACTTACTTGGTAATGCAAGCACATATTGATCGCTTCACAGGCAAATTAGGTTCCCCTTCATCTGACAATTAGCATAGATTTTAAACATAAAAGGCCAAAACATCCCTAATGAAAATTAAATTGCACTAATAAACTAGCCACCAGAGGGTGCTAGAACTGCACAAATGGAAATCAACCTGACTATTTTAAGAGATGTGTTCCTTTTTAAATATTGTGAACATGACGACGACGATATTGTGGCAGTTTTAATATCACAATATCACGATATTGCCCTTATCGTGACATCCCGATAATGTACTGAAGTGGGTTAAATAGAATCTCGATAACAACAAGAGAGTACTGCTACCCCTTTTCTGTATTTATTTTCCCATCAGTGATCTCCGTACCCTGAGAATCCTGTTGAAATCCTCCTTGTCCACACGAAGGAAGTGGCAGTTGTCCTCTCTTAGGACGATGGAGGCAGCGCGAGGTGAATCTGTAACCAGGGCCAACTTTCCAAAGTCGTCACCCTCGTGGAGCGTACACACCACCCCCTGGCACACACATAGATTAACACAATATTCAAATATTCCGGGAGCCTGAAGAAAGGTGCTGGAACACTCACAAGTGGAATGAATCATCAAAACAAGTGTGCATGTGTGGTTGCAAAATGATGTGTTGTGTGAATTTGCCTTTCAGACATTTCCCAGCGATGTCATGATTGAACTTAGAAGAACTCTGCTGGTGTTCTTCAGCAGTCACGTGCCAACTACTACTTGTCTACCGTAGAGTATAAGTTGATGCACTGATAAAATAATAATAATAATAATTATCTGAAGCATGAACCCACCTTGCCATAGATAACCACATTAACGGAGCCCTTCTGGATGATGTACCATGAGGTGCCCTCTTCTCCTTGGTTGAACACTGGAAGATGCAACAATGCAAACCCACATTGCTTTTTCTTTTTTTTTTTTAAACATTTAAGAAGCAGAAATTTGAGTCGACAGCAAAGTGTAGACCTACACACAGTTCCAGCTTTAGCGTGCGACTCGAAGATAACAACACTCGCCAGTTCCCTCTTCACCTACATGTGAGAACACATCCACACATTGTTTAGCAGACAGAAATCATTTAAGAAAAAAAAATAGTGCTGTCAAAGTTAAAGCATTAACTCATTGATTAATCACGAACAAATTATCGCTTTAATCATGTATTAACACTGATTAATCACACTATTCATTTTGACTGCAGATTATCCTTTAATTTAACAGGTTGGTTATGTTAAAGGTAGCACAGGTTGTGTTTGAGCAGTAAACATAACTACATACATTATTATCATTGACTCGCAGCCATTTTCACTGAAGCAACCAACTTCGCTCCCGACTGTTTTACTGGATTTTGACTGATTTCGTAAGGACCACAGAATATTGTGTTCTATTGTTATAAAAACATAGTACCTACCAAAAGAAAGATTAGAGTCTCTTCTTTCATCAGAAAAAAAAAGTACATTTCTATTTGCAGCAATTAGCATTAGAATCTAGCTACGTTTCATAATTATTCACCAATCTGTTCCAAACAGTGGTGGTTTTCCAACTTGCCCTAGTTGATTTCTTATACACTGCTGCCACCTGCTGGCCGTTTTTGTAATAACTACCATTGCTTTATTAATTCAGTTCAGAGGCTGCATAAAAGCCTTCTGTATGCTATAGCATAAAACAAAAACCATATAAATATGTCTTTGGGAGCATGACACTATGTAAAACAGAATGTATTTATACGTTTTTGGGGGGCAAATGAGTTAATAAATGTTTGCATATGATATTCAGAATATTTGTTCATGTCAAGATATTGGGGTCATTTTTTAAATTATGCAAGAATAAACCCTTTAGATATTACTATTATAACAGTCCGTCTGTTTTGTTATTAACTCATTCACTCCCAGCCATTTTCACAGAAACAATCCCGTTGACTGATTTTGCAAGGCCCACAGAATATTGTGTTCTATTGCTACAAAAGCATGGAAACTATTAAAAGAAAGATTAAAGTCTCTTCTTTCATCAGGAAAATAAAGTATGTTTCTATCTATTTCCGTTTTGCAGCAATTAGCATTAGAAGAGAGCTAAGTTTCATCAGTTTTCACAAATCTATTTAAAATTGTAAGTAATTGAGCTTTTTTTTTCTACATGGCCCTGGTTGATCTCCTTTGCTCTGCTGCCACCTGTTGGCCGTTTGTGTAATAACTACCATTTCTGCAACCGTTCTTTGCAGTTGAGAGGCTGCATCTAAGCCTTCTGTATGCTCTAGCATTAAAAAAAAAAAAAAAAAAAAAAAAAAAAAAAAAAAACGTATAAATACGTCTTTGGGAAACTTGAAAAAAAACATATTTACACGTTATTGGGAGCAAATGATTTAATCATTTATTCATTTTTTTCTCAGCATAGCTTCACCCCTCCGCTTTCACAATCAGTTGGAATTACGTTGCTCGCGCAAATGGTTCAGGAGTTACGGTGATGTGAAAAACGTGTATTTTCCTGTCAGGACGACAGATTCGTATTTTGAGGGGTTTAACTGAATAAAAAAAAGAGGAGGATGAGAGTGTGCAGTTGATCAAAAATGTTGAAGACGTCCTCATAACATTAAATGTCAAAAGAATGACTACTAAACAGGTGCTCTTCAAATGTGCCGGGCAAAAAATGTTGATAAAAAGCCTTTTTAACTAAGCGATTAATCGTAATTAATCAGAATTCTAAGATGTGATTAATCTGATTAAAACATTTAATTGTTTGACAGCTCTTGAAAAAATACAATTTGTTGCAAAAATTACTTGATTACTTTACACTGGTGTCAAAGTCCAGGCACATGTGGAAAGTAATAAAAATGTAAGATGTGGGAATGTTAACCACAGTGAAAACAGACCATCTCTTTGAATGCATTCATTCATTCAGTATTTTTTTTTTTTTTTTTTTTTTGTGAGTGGTTTTGTGTGGTTGACTCACAGTATTGGAGAGGTGAGCTAAGGCCTTGATGTGAAGCAGCTCGTCATAGATGATCTCGAGGTCATCGCCTGTCCTCTGACCAGGCCTGCACACACAGTCAGAGGGTAGTCACGATTAACTCACCATGAAGATGTCATGCATGCTGTCACCTCCTATACAGCTGGGAAAGAAGCAGCTCTTCAGCAACTTGTCATTTTCATGTACAGTGTTAGTGTCAAAGAAATGCTTGCTTGACAAACTGGCTTATATCATACTAAGGTGTTTCTGGTAGGTTAGTTATATAATTGTGAATGTGTTGCATCATCAGCTATAAGAAACAGTTCCTTACGACTTCCTGAGGATCATGCGCAGCAATGCATCTGGTCCAATCTGCGCGAGGAAGAGGATGGTCTCCGGTAGTTCCTCTTCACTCTCCCGCTTCTCTTCCTCACTAGGCAACGGCGTGTCCTCTTCCTCGTCATCGAGAAAGCGGTAGAACAGGTACTTGTCTTGGAAACCAAGCTCCTGGTCCACTGGAGGGGGAACGAGAACACTTTTAAACACAAAAGCAAGCCTCGGAATATTTATTTCCAATGGTCTAGTTTGGGCTGTCCAAACTTTTTCCTTTTAGGGCCATATACAGAAAATCGAAGGATGCAAGGGGCACTTTGAAATTGTCCAACTTTAGTAAACACGTTAAAACCAATCAATCAAGCAATTGTATTATAGTTAGTGTTTTGTTTTTAAGGATGTTCCGATACCACTTTTTTATTTTGTTTTTATTTTTTTTTTTTTTTTTTTGGTCCAACACCACTATGAGCTCTCAACTTTGAGTAGTCACAGGTACCGATACCAAGTACTGATACCACTTTATTGACACATAAATTTTCCCAACAAACATAATAACAATTTTAAAGAAATAAATATCCCAATATAGCATTTTTCCGTTAAATAGCATGAAATTAACAGCAATTTTCTATTCTTTTAATTTCTAGTTCCAGATCATAAAACAGCCGTCGCAAGTAATGAAATAGAGCCTGGTATCATCCCGCTTTCAATACCTGGAATCAGTACTTGCTCATCCCTATTTTTTTATTAAAATAATTATTTTTAAAACCTGTTAAAGGTGAAAAGCCAAACAGTTTGAAATGTTTCATGATTTTGTTGTAGCCCACAGCCCTGTATCCTACTAGAATAGATCCGCCCATGCCCTGAGCAGTTGTCCACATTCAAGAATAATCGGTGTAATACGATGACAATTTTAATTTTGAGGATCTTAATCATTATTGTGATATGTTCACAAGTCAGAACTTGAGACTGACAACAGAAAGTGGAGGAAAACAGTTTTACCTCTGAAAGGAATTATAAAGAGAAATGTTGTTACTGTCTTTGTTGAAAATATATATATTTTTTGCATATCTTGAAAAGACATGACAACAGTTTTTTTTTTTTTTTTTTTTTTTTAAATATGCACTGAGGACCACTAGAAAATGGACAGCGGGCCGAAAATGGCCCCCGGGCCGTTGTTTGGACACACCTGACTTGTGTGAAACAAATACCACTGATCTGTATATATTACTGGATAGCCGATAGGCCATGACTTTTCAAGCCGCGAGGCCGCCATATTACTCCTAAGGAGCCAAGGAACATTTCTCGGCATACGATCCTATACATAGTATTACAATTGGAGAACATTTGAGACAGCACGTAGTAGAAACAGCAAGATTTATGATGTTTTAAATTTGATAAACATAAACAAGAGGACTTCAGACATTTTGCCTTAAATACATGTACAAATTATATGCTTATTGATGTTTACGGGAGGAAACTTGTACAAGGAGTCCTCGAGTTACGTCGGAGTTACGTTCCTACGCTAGCAATGTAACCCAAATTTTGACTTAAGTCGAATTTCCCTATTAAAGTCAATATTTTTACATCAAAATAATTTACATAAAAAAATCTAAAATACATTTAAATAAATAAATAAATAAATAAATAAATAAGATGTTGTCCAACAGAAGCTCAATTCTTTGCCGATGTTCGACGGTGTCTCTTCTTTCTGTGATCTTATTAGGTTTGTTTCCAAGTAATTGCTTTTCTTTTGGCTGGACCAACATTAATAGAAGACGTAGTTATCTTTTTTGGGGCCATGATGTGGGAAAAAAAAAAAAAGAGGGCAAAAAAGCCAAAGATACTCCCACGAGTGCATAAGCGCTAGCACAAGCTAAGGGCTAATTAGCGGACAAGGGGAAAACACGGCGGGCAATATGGCGGACGAGGAGCCAAAATGGACGGGGCCAAAGTGGCGGACCAGGCGTAAACGTTGTAAAGACGAAACGCCTTAGTTCGAGGACTCCCTGTATATTTTTTTTTTTATGCCTCTGCCAAATCTAATATTAGGGTCTAAGGAACTGAGCGATAAAAGAAAAAGGGGGTCTTCAAAGCAGCACATTGTTAAAAAAAAATAGTGACCATCCCGCCAACCATCCCCACTACCCCTGCCCTCCAGCCCTATACTAATTGCCTACGAGCTGTATATGTCTAATTTGTACGTATACCGTAGTTTATACAGTAGACTGCTCACGAGATGGGAGGAATAAGATGGCCGCTCTGTGGCTTCAACGGCTTGCACCGACCTGTATGGGCTATCGGCTATCCAGTAACATATACAAATCAGTGACACAAATACATAGTATTTTGTTGGTTGAAAACCAAACACATAAGAAAGTAACAGAGAATGAGAAGGTTGGCTACCGTGATTCAGCACCTGATCTTCTAGCAGCGCCTGCCACATGCCAACAGCATGCGAACGAGTAAGAACGCAGGCACTCTGCAGCACAAGCCAGTCCACCAGTTCTGTGCCTACACAGCATTGTCTGCAACACACGTCGGCACAGTGAGGATCCAGCAAGGAGAGATTACAAAGTTTGCTTCACTCAATCACCTGTACGTCTTGAGGTGGTATTTCCTGTCTCGGATCATGTGAGGGGCTCTGGACAGGATGGCGTTGCGGAGAACCTTCCCCGCTCGCTGGAGCTTCTCTGTGGGAATCTACAAACAACACCAGAAAGTGAATGAAGCAATTTCAATTTAATATGGAAAATCACAACTATTGTTTACCTTCTATTACGGGTGAACATTTGCCTGCTTTTAACTTATCTTAAGCGATAGTAGCTGTTCATTCATTAATATCACAGGTGTGTGTTTAATGTTTAAGCCTTTGTGGAGGTCTGCGCTATGCATGCATGGTAGATGCAAAAAAAGGTGCATAGTTCACAGCTGCATCTAAAGAGGCAGATGTGCGTACGCTCACACCACCACACTTCAAAGCAACAAAGGCAGGCGCACTAATTGGCCCGATAGGATCTTTCTTCCATCTGCATGCATTAACTAGTGTTAGCATAACGAGAGAGGATCACAGTGGTGAGTCATCACTCGGCTCCGCTCACAGACAACACACACCACTGTTATTCGGGCATTCCAGTTCATTCACAGACACACACACACACAACGTTTCTATTTTTTCATTCCAGCCAGTAAAATGTCCACCGATAATCCTTTTTGACACAAACAATGATGCAAGATAAATGGGAAACAGCATATTTGCCCTTGGGAAGTCAACATTTCTCTGAATCGGTTTGTTTATGGATCAGGTGGTCGTCACAGCCTTTAAGCTTGAAACATAGTTACCTTATTGTGAGTTTTGTTTGCAGAGTCGGAGTTCATGTTGTCTTTGTCTGCAAGTCCTGAAGTGAAAACCACATTCAAGCTGTGTGAGTTAGATGATTTTATGGGAAGAAGACATTCTCAGATGCAAACATTTGTTGAAAATTAGGTGCGTTAAAAGATACATTACAGCATATGCAAATGAACAAGAGTGGTGCCTTGAGATACGAGCCATCATGCGGACAATTTTTTTTTTAACTCAAGTCACTTCACAACAAGTAGCAGTTAAGAGGCAGCAAGCTGTTTATTGCCACAGCCAGTTGAAATTTATTGTCAAACTAAACATTAAATGAAGAGAATTACATGTGTAACTTTGCGCACACGTACTGTAGTACGGATATAGCATTGGTGTCGGGCAGTTATAAACATATTCATCAACAGATATTTGAACACAAAAGGTGGGCCAATGCAGGTAGTGTCATTTTAATCATACTTTGAGGTCTATATTAGTTATCCTCTGCAAAGAACCACTAATATTATTGCAGCTTACAAAGAAGTAATTTGTTACTGTGTCAGTGTATATGCATGAATGAATGTTTTTTTGTTTTGTTTTGTTTTTTTACTACCCCCCACAGCAGGGGTATAATAGTATGGGTAGATATTTCATGATAGTAAGATTTTATTTCTTTTTAATTTTTTTTTTAATTCAGTTAGTTTTATTTAATTTTAAAGCGAAGTTTGTTGTAGTAGTTTTAGCTTAATAAATATATAGTGTATTTGTCACGTGCAAGATTTAAAGAAAGGTCACCAAGTATTTTGTGATAAACTACAATTCTCAAACTTCAAATTTCAAATGCACCTTGAAAGCTCATGTATAAAAGATGTAATGATATCCAAACATCACGATACGATATTATGACAATATGAAGGTCATGATACGATAATTATCATGATATTGTGGGGAGGTTGGCGATACGAAAAAAAGGTCACAATATTGTAAAAAAAATGAGCTCAAACTTAAAAAATACAAGATTGTGCTTTTGTACATTACACTTCTGCTTATAAACAACGTACAATCTTTAATAACACTTAATATTGAGACGCTTACTTGCTAATGCAAGCACATTGAGTTCCTCCCCATATTGACTCGGTTTGCAAGCATATTATGTTCCCCTTCATCTGACCATTTGCGCTGATTTTAAACATATAAGGGCCAAAAAATGGCTTGTGAAAATTAAATTGCAATAAAAAACTAGCCACCAGAGGGTGCTAGAACTGCACAATGGAAATCAACCTGACCTTTTCAAAAGATGTGCTGCTTTCAATATCGTGACATGACGACAACGATATATAAGTGGCAGTTTTAATATCGCGATATCAGGATATTGCTTTTATTGTTACATCCCTCATCATGTATGATATTAATTGACAAAAAAGAAAACAAAGGATATAATTATAGTTAGTTTTAGTTAGTTATATAAATGTAACACGTAGTTTTATTTAGTTTTCATTTTTTTAAACCACTCTTATTTTGTTAAACAAATTTTTTTTTTTTTCACCTTTAATTTTAGTCATTTCCTTTGTTTTTGTTAACTATAATAATCCTGAGAGGTCGCACAATGTCCACTGAATTGAAGCAAAATTTGCAGCAAAAACTGTTCACTTTCTTTAACTTCTATTGAATAACTGGTATGTTATTCAACTGGTATATTATTTTAATTTTGAATTATTAAAAACACATTCCAAACTCCTTTTTTTTTGTGTGTGGGGGGGGGCTGGAACATATTAATGGCATTTCCATTCATCTCAGTAGGGAATGATTTGAGATGCAAGTGTTTTAGATTACGAGTTTTGTCACGGAACAAATTAAACTTGTATCTCAAGGTAACCCTGTACTATGGCCAGTACAACATCGGGCCCGTAACATCTGCATGTTTACTCACTGTCATTGTTGGATCCGCTCTCCATTGCTCCATAAGGAGGAGCCAAGAGTCTAGCCAGGCTCTGACGATGCTTCTGCATATCCAAACACACACAAGTACACATCAACACATTTAGTTTAATAAGAAATTTGGCTCCAAGATTTGCAAAAGTGAATATATGACAATGGTGATGATAAAATGCAACAGAAGACCCAATGAAAGTGGAACACAACATGTTATAGATAGTAAAATGTTTGGCAATGTATCCTGTGCTATGCATCCTCGTCCATTCAGTCGGTCTCATTCACACACTTGTCAAACAGACACACACAGACGCCACTATGTCAAAACAAAGCCCTTTGTATAGCAGCGATCGTTTAGATGCACAACTGCTAGCATACAGTATAATTCAGGTTGAATGGCTTTCCTTTGAAGACCTCAAATTGTGTTTGCATGTCTACTTGCGAAACAAAAGCATCAGGTAAGTGAGCCAGAATGTGTCACTTGCTCCATTCACAAGGTCATTAGGAAGCAACCCATGTATTGTGAGGAGACAAACACACACAGATGCACATTAGGAAACAAATAGAGGCAGCATCCGTCAAAGCCACACACACACACAGAAAAAAAAAACAAAAAGTGAAAAACACAATTTTGTCTGAAGCATATACAAAACGACAAACGACAGCTTCAGGCGGTAATTCAGACTCACCTGTAATCAACCTAATCTAAAAGTGGAAAAAGAGACCCCCGAGAGCTGCCCTCTGCTCCTTTACGACTCAAGCACGCCGCCCGATTGATTGCATCGTACACTACACAAGCAGCTCTCCTCCTTTCTCTCCCTTGCTCACTCGCTCGCTCTCGCCCTCTCTTACCACTCTCCTGCTGCGACCCAGCCAAGAACCCGACCACTCATCTCTCCCAGGTTACCACAGTGATCCGTGTCTCTCTATTTCCGAGCCACTCTAGAGGCTGAACGGGGAAAGAAAAGGGGCAATGAGGGTGAGGCGGATGGAGCCAGAGGCAGCTAGAAAAGACAACAAGGCCAACACAAGGGAGAGGAAGTGAGAGTAATTGTAAATGAAAAAAAAAAAAAGACTTAATGGCTCCATATAAAAAACATGCATTTGAGTCAAGTCTGATATAAACTACCGAGCGCTCTACATTTACACATCTTGCTTGTTCTTGTCATTTTGGCTGAGTGAGAATGGTGCATCAGCGTTGCTTTCTTTTATTCCGTCTTCAAACAAACCCATGACTGCCTTCATCCTGTTTGTGCAACACACACACACAGGAGACACAAAGAGCCTTTTGCAACGACGTGAATAAGATTGAAACGAACACAACCGCGGGCTGCGAGTCCTGCTGTATGGCCGAAAATAGGCGGCACAGGAGGGAGGACTGAGTAAGTGCACTTAGCTGATAAACACTAGCGATACAAGCTCAGTAATAACTACACGTTCTCATGACCAGCTTTGATCTCATATCACAAAGTGATAACATCACCATGTAGTAGCTACCTTTCACTGTGGTGATAATAATACCAGAGAAGAAAAAAAAACACCAACTTGCATGAGAGAGTATTATATTGGCACATGGCTCTAAAATCTATAGCAACATTGCAAATTGTCTTCTTCTTTGCTAAAAAAAAAAATGACAAATGACGTACGGTATTTATTTATTTTTCTTCAGTCATAACGGCCCTGTGTGGGAAACCATAACTACAATGTAGCCTGGGGCGAAAATGAGTTTGACAAACCTGATTGAGAAAAAAAGAATCACAACAAAAACAGCAGGATGGCCACTCGCCGCCTCTTGAATCGTGACAGTGAATTTATAGTGAGAGAGCAGCTGCTCTGCCAAGGACAAGCGACCTTGTGAATGGAGAAGCCTTAGGGAGGCCAAACCTCAACAAAGAAGGCCCACAGGGACCCAGCTACTACTATATGGAGGGGCTGGGCCAGAGTCAAAGACCAGAATAAATGTGCAGTTTTGTGTTTTAGTCCACACTTTATTTAACACAATCTTAAAGTCCTAATAACGTGAAAATAAAGACATTTTGTAAATTCCGCACACCACACAAAATTTGAAGAATTAAAAAAAAACTTCAAAATGGTGAAAAATCAAGCGTTTGTCTCTGCCCTCAAATGCTGTACATGTTTGCTAAACGTGTGAAAACACGCTCTGCTGAAAAATGGATGCTACTTCATCTAGTAACTTTCTTAAACATTCCTATGTGTTTGAGCCGCGAAAATATATCTGACTGAAGCCTCCTGTGGCCGGATTATATCCTATCAGGCCATTGCCCTAGCCACCAGATAGCTTAAAAGCTAACAGCCTTACAGCGCTCCTCTAAGCTAGCGGACAGACGGTGGGCTTGGCCGCAGTGATACAACTGTTCTGTAAACTATAGCATCCAGAGACTATTTTAGACATAGCTAGCTAGCTAACTCATGGTATGTTGTCATGGTTTAAATGGACCTAGTAACAATAATTAAGCAACTCACATATCTCCCAGATAACCACTGACGACATCAAAAAGGTACTAAAGTTTTTATATATTTTAGCCACACAAAAAAAAAATCAGTAACACTAAAACACTAAAAGGGTGGAAAAAAAATGGATAATAGTATTTTGTAACCAGCACAAATCTTGGGGAAAGTGCAGTCTAATTTTGCACATAGATGTATTTTTCTTTCTTTTAGGATTTTCATACACACGTGCAGTTAGAAAGGACAGTTTGCGCTGTTGTGGGAATGAACATAGCCGACTTGCATCCGGTCATTGGATGCAGCTCTCATTCGCTTCAAATTAAGCACAGAAGAGGCACGTAAGAGTTTTTGACAATGTGGAAGCAGAAATAGAATCAATATAGAGTCCATATAGAAGATCGAATCACGCTCAGTAGTGTTAGTTTATAAGAAACTGCAAGAAGATCGCCACAGATGGATGATGTACTTCCCAACTGTGTGCACTTGGAAACTGCCTTTTAACACGATTGATTGTGTCTGTGTGTTCAAATATGTGTACTGTGCAGTCATACTTCACAAAAAATAATAAAAATAAATTCTGGTATGTTTTCATTTCTCGCGACCCTCGTCAGGATAAGCGGTTTGAAAAATGGATTGATGGATGGATGGATGATCTAATTTTTTTAGTTAAAAAAATAACAATAATATTAAATAAATAAATAAATAAATAAATAAATGAGAAGATATTTATTGTAGGGGGTGTCAAAATTAGTGTTAATTAATTTTGAGTTGATTTAAAGTTTCTTTAACGCCACTGCTTTTTTTTTTTTTTTTTTTTTTTTTTAACACGCTATTAATGACCACCCCTTACTTGGAAAGCCTGTAAAGGGAATGCAGTCGCAACATAGCAGACACGCCCACATCAATACTTAGCAGTAATAAATTTAATAATAATAATAATGCATATATGTGTGGTGACTGTGGTCAAGTTGTATTTTACAATTTTTTAAAAAAAGTGCAGAATTTCACACCATGTTAAAGGTTAGATAGCGCTTAATGGGAAAAAAAATGCAATGAGCTGTCACCAACATCTTACAAATGCAATCATGCCATCTAGTGGCAGAAAAATAACTTGAACAAAAAACAATATCACACTATTTTTTTTTACTTTTTAGTTTTAACTCAATTTTATGAATTATGATGAAATTACTGTATCAATGGCATATTTCTATTAGTCTAACATGTTTTCCACTTTTATGTTAACAAGAGTAAGAAAACTTAAAAAAAATATATATATATTTTATTTTACATTTAGAACAGATGTAAAATTTATGATTAATTGTGAGTTAACTATTGAAGTCATGCGATTAATTATGATTAAAAAATGTAATCACCTAACACCCCTAAGTTATTGTATTTTTTTGGGGTGTGTGTGACTTGTATTGTGTATATGTCAATGTCAATTGACAATTCATGGTGTTCTGAAAAAAATGATTATTTTTTCTTTACGTGGTGTTTAGTGATTAGGGGTAGCTACTAGCAAGAGCGATGTAACGATATCCAAACATCACGATACGATATTATCACGATATGAAGGTCACGATACTATAATTTTTACGATATTGTGGGCGGGTTGCCAAAATTCAAAAAAGATTGTAATATTGTTTTTAAAAAAAAAAAAAAAAAAAAAAAAAGAGCTCATACTAAAAATAAAAAATAAAAAGCACAATAATGTGCTTTTGTACATAACAGCAATACATGTAAACCACCTACAATCTCTAATAACAATAATGAGGCACTTACTTGCTCATGCAAGCACACATTGATGGCTTCACAAGCAAATTAGGTTCCCCTTCATCTGACAATTAGCATAGATTTTAAACAAAGAAGGCCAAAACACCCCTAATGACAATTAAATTGCACTAATAAACTAGCCATTAGGGGGTGCTAGAATTGCACTAATGGCAATCAACCTGACTTTTTTTAACAGATGTGTTCCTTTGAAATATTGTAAACATGACGACGACGATATTGTGGCAGTTTTAATATCACAATATTACGATATTGCCCTTATTGTTACATCCCTAACTAGCAAAGGGTTAGTATTTACGAGGGGACAATGCAAGGCAGACCCAAATTTGGGATTGTTGGAAGAGATCTGCACTCTGCTGAATTCCTTTCTAAAAGTAAGATGAGTGATATCTTACTTTGCGTGCATCCATCAGCACCGGGAGCACCAAAACGGTTTGGATGGACAGCCCTCTTGTGGTTAAAGAGACAACAGCAGTACAAGCTTGTCTGAACATCTCTTGTCGAAAGAAATGCTCCCGCAAGCATTTCGGCCACATCCGGTCTTGCATCACACGCACACCCCCAACTCACCTCCCAGAGGGTCTTAAACTCCCTCTGTTCAATTCGAAGGAGCTCGCTGGTCTCTCTGCTGATGATGGTCGCGTGACGCGGCGTGTTGTCCAGGATGGACTCCCCAAAGGCTGTCCCGATCCCCAGAGTACAGATAGTGACTGCATCCTACAGACAAGAAAACACAACATGGATTTATTTGGCATGTAGCCCTTAAAAGACTTTATGTGAATAGTGGGATGCAACACCTCAACAAAGGGATGTTTTCCTCATAAAACTGCATATGTGATCAGAAAACATATTAAGAGATAATTCATGTAAATGCGTTCACACATGACGGACAGAAAATGTGATTTTTCCCGTAAATATCTCTAAGTGCAGGACATAATTGGACAGCCGAGATGCACGCATTATGTATTCTGAAATGATCCTGAATGCTATAGAAAAACGTCCAAACTGACATTTCAAATATAGACACTGAATCTAGGCCACCAAGTGGGCTGCATTCATGAAAACGACCATTCAAAATGGATGGCTTTGTTATCTTAGCCTTTTGCTGGAACAAATCCTCTTACTCTTCCCTCATGTGTCAGTACTCTATACCCGTACAGTGCATCCAGAAAATATTCAGTGCTTCATTTTTCCCCCCCATGTTTTGTTATGTGACAGACGTATTCCAAAATTGATTTTTTTTTAATCCTCCCAATTTCACACACACCATCATAATGACAATATTCAAATAAAGATTCTCAGAGTTTTGATTAAAAATGAAAGAATAAAATAAATAACATGTATTACATTCAATCAGTGTTGCCGGTAACGCGTTACTAAGTAACGCGTTACTCAAAAAAAGTTGCTTTCTAAAGTAACTAATAGTCTAACGCGTTACTTTATTCTACAAAGTAGTCTGATTAAAGTTACTGTCCAGAGAATCAATGCGTTACTCCACATTTCCATGAAGAAGGCAAACTATCTCACTGTTGTAACAGTCACAAACAACTACTGCTAACTACGAAGATGAGGCAGAAGTCATTGATCACCACACTGAATTCAGCCATGGTCTGGTCATGAATGGTTTGCACATTCAAAACAAAAGTGATGATACTTTTACTACTAGTTTTATTAACCAACAGGCACACAACACAACAAAAAAAGTGTACATTATGGACCATAAAAGTGGTAAAAAAAATAATTTATTTCCATCCTCAACTGGTCCGTGAAGCATTATGGGATGAGGTCGTCTCCGCCCTCTCGCCAGGGGGAGTGACGTCAGACAAGTTACGTTTTCAGTAGGGGTGGAACAAAAAAACGATTCGACCGAACCATCGTTCGTCAAGGGGAGCTAAACGACCGTATCGGTTGCGAGTGAGGCTTTATGGTTTTCATAACAATAGCAAGAGTTCTGCGCCGTGCTCTACTTGTTTTGTTTACATTTCAGGAGCATCACCATTCAAGCTACTTCCGTGTTTCCGTGCTCGCGACACGGCGCGCGCGCGCGCAACGAGTGACAACATACAAATGGAGACAGTTAGCAGAAGCCGGTGCCGTACATCTCGGTATTTCCCATGGCTATCGAGTCCTCTCGGTGCACTTGTATGTCCCGGGCCGGCGTTGGTACTGCGCGCGAGCCAAAAAGAAGAACTCCCGTGACGATCCAATGCATGGATTCAAACGACACAGGTATGTCCCACAGCCAACACACCAGCTAAGCTAAAAGCACACTGCAAGTATCTCATTTCTCAGTTTGTGGCTCCCTGTCAACGTCTACAACTAGCATGAGCAGCAGATAGGAGAACTGAGACGTGCCCGCGATTACGACAGCCCAAAAAACAAAATATAAACAGTAGTGATTCTGTGGTCATCATCGTGTCTCAGATTAAAAAAACAAAAAAAGATGTCATACATTAACCAAAAATGAAAGTGATGACAAAAGAAAAAACAATTGTTAAATACAAAAATTGTTGATTAAAAAGGGAAATGAACTTTTGGAAATATTTTTGCATATATTAAGTGGTTAAAATGTGTTTGATAGATTTATTGTTCCATAAGGTGGCTTCATATTTCTTTTGGCTGGACGGTAGGTTTATTTCATGTCTTAAATTTATGTTTCTGAAATACTTCACAATGTGCAAATATTCTGTTTAATTGTGTTGGTGTCTGTCTAAAGGTTAAATATTTATATTTAACATTAAATTATCAACCTTTTGTTTTCCTGATCCTTATTTTGAAGAGAAAAAACAAACAAACCAAAAAACAATTATAACTGTCAATAACTACTAATAAATATTTAAACTGATACATGTGTACACACTGGAATAGCGGAACAAACAAACAATAGAGGAATTTAGGGGATTTTCATTTTCAACCTGGATAGATTTTTATTTTTTGTTTTATAAAAAGTATTTACGTTACAAGAAGTCAAGAGAGACTGCCTATTTTGTTTTTCATAAAAAAAACCTTTATTTTCATGTTAAAAATGCACTTTCAATAAAGTATTTGGAACTCCGTTTCTACTGCATTATTTTTATGTTGAGATGGTGTTATCGGCAGCTGCTGAAAGTAACTAAAAAAGTAACTTTTAATCTAACTTAGTTACTTTTAAAATCAAGTAATCAGTAACGCAATTTAGTTACTTTTAAAACCAAGTAATCAGTAAAGTAACTAAGTTACTTTTTCAAGGTAACTGTGGCAACACTGCATTCAATACCATTGCTGTGAATACTTTGCAGATGCAGATATTTAATATACACACTTTTTCCTGCTTTACATTTAAGAACAAAACATGAGTTCAAGCAAGTAGAAGAGCAGCCAGAAAAATAATAAAATGAGGTTACGTTGTAAAACAGTGAGCAATAATTATAAATGTGATAATTAAACATCACAAAAACAAGAATGATTTTGTATGTGTTGTTTCAATATGTGTGAGATCTTACCTGGTGGTTCGCGGTTTCCGACACTTTGACATCCAGCGAGCCAGACAGCACCGCGTACCAGCTGGTGCCAATGTCTCCCTGTCGAAACACTGCAAACAGCCACAAGAGTGAGAAGAAAACTGAAACAGGATGCTTGTAGTATAGCACCAGGCATTTTACAATTGTGTGTGATACTGTATAAATATAGTAATACAGTCTGATTTCATTGAATGAGAAGTCATCAAATTGTACTTTTTACAGGTAGACTATATGTGACATAAAAGTTGCTCAACAGAAATATCAGGTTTGAATAAAACGGCCAGCCCAAACGAATCGGAATCTATGTGAAAATGTTTTATGCCATCATCTAGCACAGAGGTATCCAAACTACGGCCCGGGCGCCAGTTGCGGCCCGCCGTCCATTTTTCAGTGGCCCGCGACATATGCTACAAAATGGCATTTGACTCAGTTCAAATAAAATAAACAAAACAAAAATGTTTGGAGATGGTCAAAGTAAGAAGGGAGGGTATCAAAAAACTGGTGCCATTAAATGTTATTTTGGTTCACTAAAACTAATGAAAAAAATAAATAAAACTACAATTAGAAAAAAAACAATATTGTTACCGAAATAAAATAAAAACGAAAATGCTTTTTTAAAAAAAACAAAAACTAACTGAAACTACATTTTATGTTTACAAAACTAAATAAAACTAACTATAATTATGGCAAACATGTCCTTCATTTTAGTCTTTGGTAATTAATTTAATGTGTTTTAAATGTGATTTTTAGGAGATTTATTTTGACATAAACCAGAATAATGACGTTTGAAAGTATGTCACACAGAAGTGACGTCATCTAGCAGCAGCCAATAGAAAAGCACCTTCAGATGATGTCGCTCCCATGGTGTTTTTTTTTAAAATATTGCGCATAAGTAATACACATTTAAAAAAAAAAAAAACTACTGTAATACTAATACTGAAACTAACAAACTAAACTAAAACCAAGCATTTTTTAAAGAACTAAACTAATAAAAACTAACAGAACAACCCTGAAAACTAATAAAAACTAACTAAAATGAAAAATTCCAAAAGTATAATAACCCTACTGCCATATTACAAATACATTGGTTTATATACTATAGCATTTTTCTAAATATGCAAAAGGACAAATAAATTATTTGTACAATTTTTAGGACTAAACACAATTTATCTTCATAACATTATGTGGCCCTTGCGTCCTTCTGTGTATGTGGCCCTCAAATAAAAAAGTTTGGACACCCCTGATCTAGCAGCATGATTAATTTTTGACTGTGTGACTGTTTACGTACACGTAATGCCTTTCTCCAGACATTCATAGAAGGCACAGGTGCAGATCTGCACCAAGAGTGGAGGTGGGAACTTGGTGAAGGCTTTAACCTCTTTCAGTCTGGTCAGAATAATATCCACATCCTCTCCTGAGCGCTCCGAGGGCCTGAGCAGAAAAATGCCAGCGATTAAATGTTAAAACCGCATCAGTCGATCTCCATGCAACACGAGCGCTGATCTGCGTCATGACGTAACCAGTTAAATGTGCAAGACAGACACATTCCTGTACACAGAGCAGAGCAACAATCCATTGAGTAATAATAGCAAAACCAACACTGGCGTTGCACTACTGTTGTGTTTCAGTTTTGTTTGGGTTTTGTTTTATTTCCGTGAGTGTTTTGTGTTTGTCTTGTGTTCCTGTGTTTCCCCTGTCTCGTTATGTTTGATTAGGTCCACCTGTGTGTCACCCCCCTTCCCAGTGTGTGTTGACCAATCAGGGCCCTCTCCCTAGGTGTTTCTCATTAGTGTTGGTGTATTTAGACTGTGGGTTTTGTCTTGTCTGTGTTGGATCGTTGTCTATGTCAGGGGACCATGTGGAAGTTGTGTTTGAGAGTCAGTCAGGTGTTTTCGTCTGTGCCATGTTGTGTTTTAAGTTAAGTTATCCCTCAGCTCAGTCTAGTTAGTAACTAGGGATGGCCAAATGAAGCCTCATGAAGCTTTGCAGCCAATTGGTTTGCACATGTAGCAAAGCTTCATGGTGCTTCATTTATTCTATGGCGCCATCAAGTGGTCTAGAAGCCCAAGAGGTCAACATTGTTAATAATTCAATGATTATTTGCTTAAGACAAAGATATGAATGTGCTTGTGTTAGTAATTTAGGATGTGAAGAAAATACAACAAGTGCTAAGGATTAGGGATGGGTGAGTGCCGATACCAGGTATCGGTATCGGGCCGATACCAGCCTTTTTTCAAGTACTCGAGTACTCGTGACGCAGAAGAGTACAAGCGACCGATGGCAGACGGGGAAGACGTTAAGTGAGTCCTCCTTGCCTGTAACTGGTGCTAGCTTGCAGCAGTTTTTCACCAAAACTTCACTGGTTTGGAAATACTTCAAAATTGTGAATCTTAAACTAAAAGAGCATTTTTGTGTTTTGTTTTGAGCATTAAGACTATTGAAGAGCGACTGTACTGTTTTTTCTTTTTTTTGTCAAAATTAAAGGAAATATATTTGTTTAAAAATATCTTTTAGTGATATTTTTTATTTGTCAAAATGTACTACTGGTATCGGTATCGGTGAGTACTGAGGGTCTGAGTATCGTATTGGTCTGAAAAAAAGTGGTATCGAACATCCCTACTAAGGATAATTTGTTATTAATTTTTATTTAGAAATAATGGCTTTCCCATAGTGGCTGGTTTTAAACTGTTTCTTTTTTTGGACAATATTTCACCAGCTTTAAGAAAAGATTCTTTCACAAGGCACAGATGAAGCTGGGTGCAGAAAAATGCGAGTGCCAGTTTATAAAAATTTGGGTAGGTATTTTTATTTGTCACCTAGTACACTAATGGATTTTCATTCTGTACTGTGTACTCCCGAAGCGTTTATGTGATTCAGCAGGCCGGCGAGGCTTCACACGTCATCATTTCTGGGTTCTGCTGAAATGACGCGCGCCTCGGTACAAGCTTCATGGAATCGCCCCTCCCATTACTCGACACAAGCTTCGGAGCCTCGGCCCATTTCGTCCCATCACTACTAGTTACCATAGTCTCGTTTAGTTGTTTCAGTTCCTGTCAAGTCTTCCCCACGTTGTCAAGCTGTCTTCTCCACGTCGTCGAGCCAAGTCTCGCCCCCCCACGTCGTCAAGCCAGGTGTTGTCCTCTTCCCCTCACCTCACCTTACTCGTTTCAATAAAGTTTCTCCTTTTGGTTCTTAAATCCTGTTTCCCATCAATGTCCACTTGCCCTTGGGTCCACTCTCATCCACTCACCCCAGCAAAACGTGACAACTACACTCTTAAAACTGCTGAGTCAAAAGTAACCCAAAATGGGTGAAATTGCTAATACAGCGCTGGTTCAGCGCTGGGTTATTTATAGGGGTGTGAATTGCCTAGTACCTGACGATTCGATTCGTATCACGATTCACAGGTCACGATTCGATTCGATACCGATTAATCCCGATACGAATTTATAAGTCGATTGTTGCGATTTTTTTTTCATTCAAATTTAGAAAATACTAATCAGTAAGCTTGTAGTGTAAGATTTATATGAAAATGTATTATTTATTTATCTGAAATTTCAGTCTTATAGAGGTTGTAATCTGTTTCATGTTTGAACAGCATTAAAATAAAAATATTAAGGCTTAATGTTCCGTTCATATAACATTCTTCCATGCTCAAGGTGTGAATCCTAACCCGAAGTCAGACGTTTTGTTGAATATTTTTCCATTAAAAATGGAAGTTTAAAAATCGATTCACACACACACAAAAAAAAAAAAAAAAAAAAAAAAAGGCAATGATAAGACGTTGAATCGGTAAGACTACCGAATGAAAAATTCTGAGCTCTTTAAAAAAAAAAAAAAAAAAAAAAAGATTTTTTTTTTTATTGAATCGATTCGAGAATCGCGCGATGTAGTATCGCGATATATCGCCGAATCGAATTTTTTTTTAAACACCCCTAGTTATTTATAATCAGAATATTGGGTTGAAGGTTTCACCCAGCACGCTGAGTAAAGATTTTGATCCATCAATGACTAACAACTGCTCATACTTATGAGTTAAAGCTACCCTTACTTTTAAAGGGTGATATGTTCCTTGCGCTCCATCTTATGTCGCTATTTTGTAGGGTTTCTTGCTATTGTTCGTCCTGTGAAACAAGTTAAAAAAAAGTAAAAATGTTGCTTTTAGCTTTACAAAAACAAGACCATGAACATTTGAGCCTGCATTAGAGCATTGTTCGCGCCCATAATCCCTGTTCTCTCATCATGGGTGCGTTCAGAAATACATTTGGAGTGCGCTACTTCATTAAGACCGTACAGAATATTCAAATGCGCCTCAAAAGTCTGAGTACCGGAGCCCAGTGCATCAGTCATCAGTAAACGGTTGAAGCATGAGTTGCTGACGAAACACTCTTAAAAAGAGTTGGGTCAAGTCCGAATAACCCAATTGAGGTCAAAACTTGAATTGTTTTGTAACAAAACTGGGTCAATTTGATAGTTGTAAATGATCACATTATTGTTTTGTTTTTGCAAATAACAAAAATGGGTCAAATTGACCCAACTAGCGGCTCACTCCATTTTTATTCTTTTTGACCCAACTGATTTTAGAGTTTAGACTGCATGGGTGAACTGTCCACCCTGACTGAGATCTGAACCTCCTTCCTTGATCCTAAAGAAAGCACCGTCAACAACCAGTGAGCCAAAAACATTGCCTATGAATTAGGGGTGTGAATTGCCTAGTACCTGACGATTCAATTTGTATCTTGATTCACAGGTCACGATTCGATTTGATACCGATTAATCCCGATACGAATTTATAAGTCGAGTGTTGCGATTTTTTTCATTCAAATTTAGAAAATACTAATCTGTAAACTTGTAGAGTGTAAGATTTGTATGAAAATGTATTATTTATTTATCTGAAACTTCAGTCTTATACAGGTTGTAATCTGTTTCATGTTCAACAGCATTGAAATAAAATATTAAGGCTGAATGTTCCATTAAAATAACATCTTCTATGCTTAAGGTGTGAACCCTATCCTGAAGTAAGACGTTTTGTTGAATATTTTTCCATTAAAAATGGAAGTTTAAAAATCGATTCGGCCGCCTATTGAATCGATTCGAGAATTGTGCGATGTAGTATCGCGATATATTGCCGAATTATTATTTTTTTAACACCCCTACTATGAATGTTGCATTCAATTTACTTGAACTTGAGTACACAATCCAATCTTCAAACCAAATAATTAACCCAATCTTGGGTAAAAGTAACCCAAACTGTTAGGAAAACAACCCAGTATTTTTGTGTGTGTAGATTTAATGTTTTAGTCTCCGTCTTTATTGTCTGAGCTGAAACAGTAGGGAGCTGCGGGCGTTTCTTCTCATCTCAGACCTCCCACGGGGTGTTGATGTAGGATCTCATTTAGTCCTGCTTCTATTTCTAATGCTCTTAATGCAGAGCACAAGACATGTCGCCGAGACCTGAGAGCACACTCAAGTTTGATCAACATTCTGCTCAACAATGTGGCCATCTACACAAGACAGAGCCAAAGCCACTCTGAGTAATACACACGCTACGTCATCCATTCACTGATTTTTTTTTCTCTTGCTAGTGACTCATCCGTGCATGTGTGCGCTCATACAAGTAGCACGATGGGATTTCTATGGCTTCGCCTCCAACAACTCCCTCTTCTTCCACTAAATACCCCGCTAATCTCCACTCTTCTTTTACCACGTATCGTAGGGATAGACGGCCGATTATCGGCGCCGATATTTGGCATTTTGACAAATATCGGCATCGGCCATTTTTTGAATCTGAAGGCCGATAAAGCTCACTGAGCAGGGGATACTTGCGAACGTAGCGAATTTGGGGTTTTCATCAGGATTTGTAAGATGTTCGCAGTCAGTTTTTATTTGTCGTAAACACATTTGGAACATATTCACACAATTTTTCACCGCGAAAATCTTTTTGAAACGTTTTTACGAACCCTAACAAAAACCCCAAATGAGCTACATTCACATGAATTTGTTACTCAGTGAGAAATTATATATAGTTTGAAAGAATTCCCCCCCCTCCCCATTTTACTGCAAATGAATATCGGCTTGAAATATCGGTTATCAGCCGACTTGACTACAAATAATCTGTATCGGTATCGGCCTTGAAAAAACCATATCGGTCTATCACTAGTCAAGCACGATGTAAAACGAGCCAGGCACTTTTTACCCCTCAAGCGCTCCATTTTCTCCTCTCCATTTCTGCCATATTCACTTTTGCCTCCATCCATTTTACTACCCACCACGAACACAACCTCAAACACTTTCCCTCCATTAATGTCTGCTATGCAAGCTCTCGGCCACACTGATGATTTTCACATTTGCACACATGCACACGCACAACACGTTTGCATCCGCAAGCAGTTGTCTGTCCTCTGTCCTCAAGGGAAGTCCTTGCAGACCAGATCTTGCCAAAAGGCGCTGAGGCACACGGCAGACCGGGCCTCCGGTCCTGCAACATCTGCCATGAGCTCAGGGATGTTACAGCCATGTCTTTTTTTATCCGTGACTCAGCCTCGCACCACCCTCCTGATGCATGAAGATTGTGTCCTCGTTACACAGACAGAGCAACGCGTCTCAGCGGGGACTGGGGTTAATGGTTTGGACAGGCGGAGACAGTAATGAGACGGGCTGCTTGACTTCTCAGGGTCACAGGGGTCGTACCAGCATCACCCCTTCACCTATCCATCAGGAGTCTGAATGTCATCATCCGTCATTGAGTATTGTCTAGTTAACAGTACATGTCGTGACCGCTTGTCCTTGTGAGGTCATCGTCCTGCTCTTCGGCGCACCCCGTGCCTGTCCAGTGTCCAAAGCCTTTAGTGTGACACGGATGTGACCTGAGAACTCGACAATTCATCTCCGCACATCTCAGCATGCTTCACATAAAAGCAGCCATTTCCATTTTCAATCACAAATCAGGTTTGGGAAGTTATTTTGCGCTCAAAGGAAACATCAACTTGAACGATTCATTCAATGCAGACACCGAAGCACATTTTCACCTTTGTCTGATGACAACCTTGTTACTCTTCATCTCTCCTACTCCATGTAGTACTAATAAAACATGTTTTATAATGCTGTATTTTAAAGGACTATCTCTGTTTGTTCACTGCCAGAATTGTCCTTCAAACACAATATTTTACTTCCAACCACCACCCTCCGATAGACGTTTTAAAAACAGAAAGATGAGCTAATAATGCAATATGTTCAAGAAATTGCCAACAACCTTGTATAATGAATGTAATTTTTTTGAGCAGATGCTTTACAAAGAGATATTTTCTATGAATTGGAATTTATCCAGAACAAAATGTAATAGATAAATTAGCCATTAATAGGGATGCTATGACACAAACATGATACTTGCAACTGCCAAGTGTCCACATTCATTTGTCAACATTGGCTCATACATGTCGGTCCAGCCATCTATTCAAAATTACACATATAATTTACAGTGAAAAGTAGTTAAGCAGACTTTGGTTAATCCATGCCATACATCCAAACACAAAGTTTAAAACTTTTCTCCCCAAACTTTGCTGTAAAACTATACCATAATTTATTACGATTAATCACATTTTTTTTTTTTACAAATATTTTCGACAAAGCTTGTAACAGATATGTGCTTCAGTAAAATCTTGAATTAATGAAAAACCATCAAATAGAAAGTACAGTATATTTAGATTTAACGAATGTTCTAACACAGTGGTGTCAAACATGCGGCCCGCGGGCCGGATCAGGCCCGCAAAGCGGTTTAATCCGGCCCGCGAGATGATTTTGTAAAGTAAAAAAATGAAATAAAATTTTAAGTCTGACTAATTAATCAGCCGTCCACAATCAAAACATAATAAATTTGTACGTTCACAAGCAGTCCTCAGATGAGCAATGCAACTTGTATGGGGGAATGGTCCTGGATGTCATTATTTTACACACAACTTAAAGATATGGTTTGTATTATTATTATTATTATTATTTTTAATCATAGACCGACATAAATGTGTTAAATATTACACAAAATTCCGGGAATACTATAATATAATATAATATAATATAATATATATATATATATATATATATATATATATATATATATATATATATATATATATAAATAAAAGGGGTGTGAATTGCCTAGTACCTGACGATTCGATTCGTATCACGATTCACAGGTCACGATTCGATTCGATACCGATTAATCCCGATACGAATTTATACGTCGATTGTTGCGATTTTTTTTCATTCAAATTTAGAAAATACTAATCAGTAAGCTTGTAGAGTGTAAGATTTATATGAAAATGTATTATTTATTTATCTGAAATTTCAGTCTTATAGAGGTTGTAATCGGTTTCATGTTTGAACAGCATTAAAATAAAATATTAAGGCTTAATGTTCCGTTCATATAACATTCTTCCATGTTCAAGGTGTTAATCCTAACCCGAAGTCAGACGTTTTGTTGAATATTTTTCCATTAAAAATGGAAGTTTAAAAATCGATTCACACACAAAAAAAAAAAAAAAAAAAAAAAAAAGGCAATGATGATAAGACGTTGAATCGGTAAGACTACCGAATGAACAATTCTGAGCTATTTAAAAAAATAATAATAATAAATAAATAAATAAATAAATAAAAATCGATTCAGCCGCCTATTGAATCGATTCGAGAATTGCGCGATATAGTATCGCGATATATTGCCAAATCAATTTTTTTAACACCCCTAATATACATACATACATATATATATATATATATATATATATATATATATATATATATATATATATATATATATATATATATATATATATACATACATACATATATATATATATATATATATATATATATATATATATATATATAAAAGGGGTGTGAATTGCCTCGTACCTGACGATTCGATTCGTATCACGATTCACAGGTCACGATTCGATTCGATACCGATTAATCCCGATACGAATTTATACGTCGATTGTTGCGATTTTTTTTCATTCAAATTTAGAAAATACTAATCAGTAAGCTTGTAGAGTGTAAGATTTATATGAAAATGTATTATTTATTTATCTGAAATTTCAGTCTTATAGAGGTTGTAATCTGTTTCATGTTTGAACAGCATTAAAATAAAATATTAAGGCTTAATGTTCCGTTCATATAACATTCTTCCATGTTCAAGGTGTTAATCCTAACCCGAAGTCAGACGTTTTGTTGAATATTTTTCCATTAAAAATGGAAGTTTAAAAATCGATTCACACACAAAAAAAAAAAAAAAAAAAAAAAAAAGGCAATGATGATAAGACGTTGAATCGGTAAGACTACCGAATGAACAATTCTGAGCTATTTAAAAAAATAATAATAATAAATAAATAAATAAATAAATAAAAATCGATTCAGCCGCCTATTGAATCGATTCGAGAATTGCGCGATATAGTATCGCGATATATTGCCAAATCAATTTTTTTAACACCCCTAATATACATATACATATATATATATATATATATATATATATATATATATATATATATATATATATATATATATGCAAAGCAGGTAGATTTAACACGTGCGGAACTCATACAGGCGCAAGTCTTGCCACGTGCCATTCGCATTTGTGTTACTTCTTGGAACAATCTGATGACAGTTGAGCTCCGTAATTTCGTAATTTCGGCCTGGCACACAAATAGCAAAAATCTGCGTATAATTGGCAGCAATCGTTTTTTAAGTTATCTACCGTTATTTTACCGATGCGGCCCACTTGGTAATATATTTTCCTCCATGCGGTCCGTGAGCTAACATGAGTTTGACAACCCTGTTCTAACAGCTTTCTTTGGTCTTCTGTTGAACTTCTTATCATAGAAACAATTCTTCAAATTTCTCACTTCCAGTTTTGTTCTGCTCATGACCACCAAATTCCAGCAGCACTGGTTACTTGCTATTTGAATTTGGCTCTTCTAAGTGCACAAATTACTTTTGAGTTCTCCAACAAGAATCAAGCAAGTACCGTATTTTCCGCACTATAAGGTGCACCTAAAAGCCTTCAATTTTTTCAAAAGCTGACCATATAATCCAGTGCGCCTTATATATGGATCAATATTGAGCCGCAACAGGTCTCGCTGTCAAGACGCTATTGGTGACCCTGCACAATCGGTGACGCACATGCGCAGAAGATCCCGCCATCTTGGATCGCTAGCTAATACTAATACTTTACCTCAGAGAAAATAATAAAACAGCTGTTTATTCATTTTGGGAGTGAATGGAGTTGTTAGAAACCTGGTTTGTTAATCTATTAATCAAGTTTGACTGACCTATCTGACTGTTTTGTTGACATTCCCTTTAGCGCAGCACCATCTAATGGATGCATAATGTAACATCAGCCTCTACTGTAGCGCCTTATATATGGAAAAAGTTTAAAAATATGTCATTCATTGAAGGTGCGCCTTATAGTGCGGAAAATACTGTAAATCAGAAAGTAAAATTACCTATAGCCCATGTTTTTTCATCTTCCCGCCAGTGAACCCTCCAAGTTTGGCTACACACTGAGTTAACTTTTATGCTTAATAAATTTAAATTAATCTCCAGAACTAATGCTTTAAATTTTGACAGCTCTATGTAAAACATTTTTTTTTTCCATTCTTGTATTGTTGCCGTCACTCGTACGGTGATGTTAGTTGATCAGAGGCAGCCAAACAGAATAGCAAACACTTGAAACACAAATACAGACTGATATGTAGTAGGGACATACTCACTCACTCACTCACTTCTCCCAACAACCATCTGCGCCACCACAAACCTGTGAGACTGCAAACAACACTGAATATTAATCAGCATAAATAGAGTCATAAAAAGGGATACACATACACAATGTGCTCACGTGACAAGGGAATTCCATAAAGCAATATTAGGCAGTGTTGTTCCACTGAACTTACTGCAACCCTGCCACAGAAAGGAGAACCCCAATTAGCATTTGGGCAGAGCCGTGTGTGGTGTTGACAGGACCAACTACAATCGTCCCTGAGGCTTGACGCCGCAAAACTAATCAGATCTCATCTCGTATTTCACACTCAGTTGCAATCAATGTCTGTGGACAGATATATGGGAGAAGGTCACATTTTAACCTCTGGAATCTTGTGACTGTCTTCCTCCATCATTACTGTCCACAGGAGCACTTCAACACTTAGCATAGATGAAATGCTCCCAAATGCACGCTGCTGGATTGTGATTGAATAAGAGGTGAATGAGTGAGGAGCACAATGAAAGCCTGTCCAATTTGATCTCACGGCTGTCTATCGGTTAGTGTCAGGAAGACGGCGTCTGCTGCCGGACACAAGAGGCCATCTTCGAAAGTAGGATGAAATGCATTGATTTGACATGCTATGTAATGTGCATACAGGTAAATGGGAAGTTTGCAATTTGCCATAAAAAAACAACACTTTTTGTCATGTTTGATAAATATGATCTGTGAAAAAAACAGCCTTCTCTGGCCCTATTTTGTGTCTCGAAACAACAACCAATCAGAGGCAGAAGGCGTAACTTAAGAAGTGTCAATCATTTGTCACGTACACCGCTTAAACTGTGGACTCTAATTTTGTGTCAAGCTTGGGTGGAGTTTTCTTTCTTTTGGTATTTTCTAAGACTTTCCATAGGTAGAAGTGGGCAGTTGCATTGTTTTGGGATGGAACACATTCCGGGCTAAACAAATGTGCTCTCCTCATTCCATGAAATTCAGGGTGGTCGAAAGGAAACGCACGCAACACTTGACATTCGCTAGTCGCTGGGGCCCGTGTGTGAGATTGGCGCATGCAAAACACATTTACTCAGGTAAACTGCAAGAGCTCGTCCTGCAGATGGAGACCGCATACCCCCAATGTGCATCAATTGTGCCGTGAGGTCAAGGGGGTGTTAATCAAATATTTTTAAATTTTTCAATGAATTGATTTTTACTATGATTTTGAGGGATTGTCCCACGTTGTTTTCATATTTATGAATGAAATAGGATGACATGCACCGCACATGTCCACGGACTAAACTCGTGTTACCGACTGTGCCACAATTTAGACCTGGTTCTTGCGAGTCTAAAATCTAGTCCCTTTTTTTTCTCACAAAAAAAAAAAAAGTCTAGTCTTTTTTTCTTTTTGTCACCAAAAAAAAACAGCCAGGGGGCGGCAGCTGCGTCCGCCTGCATGTCCAACGAGGCGTATAGTGCATCTACTAAATTCACAAACTGCTAAACTAGACTTTTCCCGGTACAAAAACAACAGTGCACTCATTATTACGCCGAGCGCATGGGCATGACAGTTGAGCCTTAACTAAAATGTCAAACAGATAACCTTGTCCTTAGCCTTTTCTTAGCCTTCCAAGTAGTGTATTCCAGCTTCCCCCCACATTCTTAAAACATGCATATTATTCTAAATTGTCCATAAGTGTGAATGTCAGTGGGAATGCTTGTCTGTCTACGTGTGCCCTGCGATTGGCTGATGGCTGTGGGGGATAAGCAGTCCCCGCAGTCAACTGGTATAAACTCAACTGTGACCCTAAAAAGGATAAGCGCTATATAGACACTGCATGAATGAATGATCCTCCCTACACCACCTCATCACACAGCTGAATCGCATCTTCTCCACAGGTGATGATGACAAAATGGTTGTCTCACGTTGCTAACGGTAACGTGGGGATGTGTCATCATGAGGTATGTCGGGTATGTGTGGGTGTGAGACCTGTGGGGTGCATACCTTTCTTTCCTTCACTGTTGTTCCAGGTATGGACAGCCTCCAGTGATTAGTGCTCAGCAGTCCTTTACGCTTGTGTTTTTTATGCCAATTAAGCATCCTCAATTGGAAACTATAACTGGTGGGTGGTCAAGGTTTTAGGAGTGTCAGCAAAGGCTTGTCTCAAATGAGACAAAGAATAGATTGCTGACAATTGGGGGGCAGGAATTTTTTTTAGGAAACCGTGCATGCCAACGTGCTAAAATGCTCTTCAACGTGCACCCTTGTTAGATTTTGTGTCTCACATAAAACCATGTGCATCGTGCAGCAGCGTGTGCAGTGCAGTAAGCTCCTCGAAGCCGCCGCCGCCTCAACGTAGACGCATTACAAAAACAGAAGATCTAGGATACATGTGGAGTGTACATCCGGCTTTACTATGACTGAATGACAGCTCGTTTGAAATGGATTCAAATCGCAAAGCAAGTCGCATTTGATATCACAACGCTACGCCGCATACACACCAATCGGGTGTTCTGATCAATCACGCAGATTCGGTTCAATGAATCAGGCCCCAGGGGTGGAGGGTGTAACGGGGGGAGATTGACGCGAGGTGTAGGACGGAGCACCCACCTCTTGTCCAGACAGCAGATCCACTCGGGCGACGGAGACAGATTGGGGGAGGCTTGCACCGCGACCATCCTTGTCCTTCCTTCCGCTGTGATGCTCGGTGGAGCCTGCGATGCTACCCGGTTGTCGGTTAATATATGCGAGCTGGGGGCTTCGGCCCCTCCCGCTTTGCTGGCGTGGAGCCGCCTCACTCACACAGCTGCACGATGCTGCTGTTGCTACTGCCTTCAGAGGGGCAGCGTCATGCACATGACTTGTGTCAGTCTGACTGGAGTGGGCAGCTGGAGGGCGTAAAAGATGCAACAATAACATATGCAGGGAAGACAAATGCAGGAAAAACTCAGGAGAAGCTATCAGATGAAATAAACACGAGCACGTCTACTGGAATGGAAATTCGAGAGAGGAAAATTATGCCTTGCCTAATTTAAAAATGTTGTATTGTTTGTCATTGTGGTAAGTATGTATGAGAATAACTGTTCTGTATTTCAATTTGGTTACCTTATTGAGCAGTGGCATTCAGAAAGTAAATACCGTTTGGAGACCTGGGCTAGTTGTAACACTTTTTATATTTTGCAACATATTTCTTGGAATCAATACATCACATATAAGCAAAATGTACCATAAAGACCAAAGTTTTGTGTATATTTTGTCATTTTCATATTTTGTGTCAGTGCAGAGTTAAGATATCAAATAGAAGGAGTCGACATGTGACATGTTGCACCACCAGCGGGTAGGTTGTCACACTATATGGAGTAAAATGTCACACTGGATTTTGCAACGAATAAAACAATAACAAAATTATCCCTAATTATTCTGTTTTTTGTTAGTTAGTTAGTTAGTTAGTTTGTTTTTGGCCAAAGAAATTGTTTATCATTGATCGTGAAAATTTACCATATAGTCATTGAGCAAACTGAAATTTGAGATTAAATTGAAATTCCCCCAAAAAAAGCATTTCGGTTAATGGATGGATGGTTCATCATGAAACTTTAAACAAGTCCTGAAATGCGGACATACTTTAGTTCCAACAACAACTGGGAAATCCTTTTTTAAACAATTAATGAAACAAAACCTGGCAAACTAATTTTCTCACTCTTCAGACTCATAACCTGAAGTGCAATTCTGGCATACGTAAACTGAGTTGCCAGAGGTGCATTTTTCATTGGCCCATTCTTTGCATTGCATATGTGACAACAAACCCCAAACTGACACGTTGCCCCAAACCACCATGTTGGCTAAAACTTGCTCTTGCCTGAATTTCTCCTCTAACAAGTGCACATGATTTGCTGCTAGAATTTGTTTATGTGCGACGCTTGTTTCAAAATCTATGAAGTTGCAATATTTTACTTTGGCACTCATCTCAGCTCACAATGTGCTATTCACTTCTCAGACAGGACACATTCCCTGACCATTTATACGAGGAAAATTAGTATTCCACTTTCTCGTTCAAGAGTTGAAGTCAAAGAAAATTGCACTGTGACAACTAGCCCCGGTCTCCCCTACTTTTGTAGAAATTCCAGGTGCTCTATCAATACTTCAATATGTATTTTTCTGACGACAATTTTGACTCCCTACGTTTGAGAACAAGCAGATATCTGAATTTTCTACTTATTCCTTTTTTTAAAATTGGCTCCTTTTTTAACATCTGTGGAAGATTGCAACATTATATTGGGAGAAGCAAGATATTCCACGGTTCCATATCACTTTGAATCGCCAGATTTTGCACTGGCTCGCTATTTCACTTTGAAATTGATGATGTCAATATTTAAAAATGACATTATTTTTGAGAAACTACTCTGAAGAAAATGGGCACAGGGTGAAACTGAAAGTGCTTTCCATTTAATATCAACAGCAGTTCTGTCAGTAATTACAGCAAAGGGGGAAGCTCACTCAAGACATCTGCTTGTTTCCCCTCAAAAGTTCAGTCGGCTTGCAAAAATGCACCAGTGCACACTAGGGGAAAATGAAGTAACTTTGCATGAAGCGTTGTGTAAACCAGCCTGGTGCGGTGAAGCAAATGGATCAAGATGTTCAAAATGGTACATAATATTCTGCAATCTAAAAATGGGTATAAAGTCTTCTGTATGGAGGTTGTTGTATCACAGTACAGCAACAAGATCCATCCAATTAGCTGTAGAAGGGCCCTTGGAACATGAGGAAACAGAAAATAAAGTGGTAACACACAAGTGGGTCACAGGAATCATAACAATCATCACTAAAATAGGCCTCTCCTTGCCTAATTTTTTGAAAAGTCTGTCATTGGTAAGATTGTTCAGTACATTAACACTGAAAGAATTAGAGTGCATTGGGAACCTGCCACAATGAGCGTGGAGATGTTCACGCCTGTCTTTGTGCATCTGTTACACGACACTACTACACACATGATGTCATTTCACGGGCTGATTAGGCAAGTTTTTACTATCAGTGTCAGTGTGAGTATTTCAACTAATGTCAGACATGGGCAATATTCAGCGGATAATAGTTACAGTATATGAATAATAATATAAATTACATAGTAGGCATTTGTTAAGTCATTGATGATATTGGTAAACTTGGCAACCCGTATGCCTTGCATTGATATATTATGTAAACAACAAACTTGCAGTACACAAATATCGACACAGGGTGCACGATTTGGACTCCTTGGTCAAGCACTACTGAATTTACAATTTCTTATTCGTTTACCTCAAATCAGAGCAAGCACCCTACTGAAAAAGAATCAAATGAATCAATGACGTTATTTTTTAAATGTTACCCTTACCGGGACAAGATAATCTCCCTGATTCAAAGTGCAGCAGAATTATCCTCCCCGAGAGGAGCTGCCTGCCATAGTCCACTTTATGTGTGAATGAATCAACAGTGCCTCTGTTGGTGGTAGCCAAGTATTGCGCTACTTTTTTTTTTTTACCCCAATTGCATCAATACATGACTAATCAATCAGTGTAATTTGACAGGTTGTTGATGTTTTGCTGGAAAAATATATGATTTTCTCTGCTTTCGCTATTATTTACATTTTTGTGTCAGAACTGCCCCACAAAAACTAATACAAAAATAGGGTGTAGCAAGTGGATGTTAAGTGTGTTGTAATTTGTTGCTCCTTTATGTTTTGTTTTATGCCAAAAAATTGCACTTTTTATTAAGACACCTAGGAACAGTTTTCAATTGAAAATGGCACAATATGTGTTATGAAAAAGTGTGTCATGGAATGGTGTGATTAATGATGTCAGTTCTCTGACTTTGCAATAAACGTATATTATCACCAGAAATCAATTTTCTATCATTTTATTCTGATTGGGTTGGCGACCACTGATTTAGAATCTTCAATGAAGTTTAACATACGTATTTTGGGGATGCTGGAGGAAGCTGGATTATACCTGGAGAAAACCGGAGGGCCAGTTCTGATATACGAATTCAGGACCTATCAAGTGTGAGGCAGTCGAGCAAGCACAGACTTCACCTTGTTGCCATGGGGCTAATTTACTTGACCAAATTACATATTCCAAAACATTTGATGGCAAGTGGATATCACGAAGAGGCAATGTTTACTAAACTTGACTGTGTGTGCATCTAAGTGACAGTCATGTGGAGGAAGAATACAGAGTTACTCTGTGAAGTCAAGATGACCACTGGAGAGAAAGATGGAAACTAGAAAATCAGTGCAAGAATAATTATGTTACATTTCTCACTTTTCCATCTTCTGTCTCTGCTTAGATCAGCTAAGGTTTTGGCATTACTTCTTGTGTTCCCATCCAGAACATGTTTGGAACCAACCATCTCAAATGATCCAAGCTTAACATCAATAAACTATCCTTTGGCTATGTCAAAATGTACTTTAATTCCCATCGCAAATTAATCTAATTTCTCCCAATATTTAATTTACTTTCCAGCCCTCCCCTGCCTCATTTGGTTCACCTCATTTCAACGATGGCATTTTCATTGGCCACTATTTATATCATCTAGGTCCCATTGCCACCTGGGACAATGGTCTCCATTCAGATCCAGGTCACAGTGAGTGGAACTGGTCTGCTTTGTGTAGCTGAGTCCAGTCGGGTCCATCTGCCACACAAGTTCGCTTCACAGAGACACAAGATACACTGTGCCAACACACAGGTGAGACACACATACACTCACACATCCGGAGTACATTAGCAGGTACTGCACCACTGCTCTCATTTGCTTCACACGCTTACATGCAGGTTGGTGGCTGAATGCACTAACCTGCATTGATGAACACAGGTGTGTTTTCGTACAAGGCATTCCTCTGAGAATATCAGTAGATGAAGAGAAGTTGACCATCTGAATGGACGGTGATGCTACAACACAAGTAGAGGTAAGTGCAGTTTTGTTCATTCATTTAATGCATTTTAATGGTATATTGTAGTCTGGATGGATGGATGGATGGATGGATAGATAGATAGATAGATAGATGCCCCAGTGTTGGTACCCACTCACCGTCAGTGTTTCACAGTTACTGGAGTCGTTTACACAGGATTACTAGGGATTATCCATTTACAGTATTTAGAAACATGAGTCGCCATCTGTCTGTCTTGGTCGTAGTGAGGGAGACGCCTGCACATGTCTCCGAAGCGACAGCACTCACGGTAAGACGTAAAAAGGTTTTATTTTAGTGCTTTGGTCCGCAATAATAATGACAAACAGAAAACTGTGTTTTAATCTTTAAAACGGCGCGCGCCTCACATGAGAGAAAAATTGTAAAATGACGCTTTAACTGACGGCCGTAAATTCCGTAAACGACGCGTTTACGTTCGAGAAAGATTTTTGATAATGGGTTAAAATTACTTTAATTTAACTCTTAAAAAGTTTAATGAAGTAGAAAGTGTCATTCTGTGTATATTGTACAACAAAACACAAAAAGGAAATATCACTTGGTCAATTTCCTACAGTCATTGAATGCAGCAAACAAGCTAATTGTAACAACTGTCAACCTGCGTGGGACTTGGTACATGTTCGACGACACAAACGAAGAAAGTTGCTCACTTTCTGCTGCTCGGTGAGTCGACCTCTTTTCACTTTTGTGGAGACACTTACGAGCAACGACAACCTGTATTTCTAGTGTTTTTAACAAACCCTTTTTTTTTTTTCTTTTTTTTTACTTTAGTATTTGACGTTCAACACCACCCCTCGTGGAGAGGTTTTGCCTTTTGGATACTGACTTTTCTTTGGCCACTTGAACACCAGCTCATTTTACCAGCATATTAAATATAAAATCTTCCACAGTATATATACTTCTAATCTCACCACAGTTGGCTAGCCGTTTTCCCTTCACTTCCAGTCCTATCCCAATGATGCGGACAGACCACAAAGGCCGAAGTGCCTCTCCTCACAGGATTTCATACGAGTCTGACTTCCACGCCATTAAATGTTCATTTGACAGTGGGACTGGCTTAAAGCATGGCTCCAGGGCTGCTTCTTCCCGGTCTTCTGTGCACCAGTCAGGTCGACCAACCAGCCTCTCTGATCCCCCTGTGACCCACCCAAGCGGCGGCCGAGGAAGAACCTACAGCACCAGAGGTCCTAAAATTAGGGACAACATCTTCCTCCAAATGGACAGCCAGCAGCTGAGACAAATTGGTGGCTCAGGGCAGTGTAGTTCTAGCACCACAGCCGTCCTTTCTCCCCAGAATCCCAACATGCAGCTCCAACCGTTTTCCACCGCCAGCATGTCCACGCCTGAAACCTTCTTACAAGATAAACCCACCAGATCAGAGGAGATAAAGGACATAGACCGGGCTGCTCTAGCGCAAAAGTTCTCAGTGACCAGGAAGTTGTTTGAGACTAAAATGTCGGGTGCTAGTAGTGGCGCGTCCAAATGTTCTCTAAGCAAAGACGAACAGGATAGCTTGGATGAAGACAAATGTCCAAAAGAACACCTTGCAAATATGTCCTTGCCAAAGACCTATTTAACAACAAGCCTTAAATCTCTTATGTCAGATGTCCTCAGTGGGGAAGCAATTAAATCTCCTAGCACTGAGGAGCATGGGCACACCCCAGCGGGTGAATCAAAGAAAGAAGAGGCTGAAAGAGTGTCTCCTTGCTCCAGCTTGACTCCTGAGGAGCCTCTCAGGGCAGAACTTGTCCATGTGAAGTCCTCAGAGAGTGATGATAGTGACGAAAAGGATAAAGAATTGCTTGTAAATAAGGGAGGGGCTTTTGTGGGTAACAATGTATCTTTTGAAGACCTGGTGGATGACGTTTTTGACGATCCCAGTTTGGAAATGTCACATCCTTGCTTGATGGAACTAATCGCAAGAGACTGTAGCTTCATAGCGGACAAGTATGAGCAGGTGAATGAACACTCTTGGGAGGAGCCGAGCCAACGTACTGACAAGCAAAGAGAGGAGCACTGCGACATGGGTGAAGTCTTGCGAGAAAATAACAAAAAAGAGGATGTTAAGGAGACTTGCACACAATGTGAAGTTGAAGAGAAAGCTCGTGTGACACCGGAGATGCAGGATTGTGCCAATATGGAGCCACAAGAAGATGAGAGAAGAGAAGGAAGCAGCGAGGGACGAGTCAAGGAACCACTTCTTTGTGCGATTGAGAACAAATATTTAGAGAAGGAGTCCGAGCATGCAACCTCTCAAGCAGAAGATCCGGAAATTTCTCTCCTCACAGGTAACAGGCTTTCATTGGAATATGAAGAGATTCCTGGCATTCCTAAACTGTCTGACCAGGATGATGAAGATGGCACAGAGGGCTCAAAGAGAAAGGTCCGTTTCTCCTCAGCACCAATCAAGGTGAGCAAATCTAACAAGACTTTTGCGGTGTCGCTGTGTGAGTGTGTTGATAGAGAAATGCGAGCCTACGGCCATGTTTGTGTGTCAGGGCGGAGAAAAGACAAGATCCCACATGCTTCACCCTGTCAGGCTTCCATTCAAATACAATCACTCGACTCTTGCGGTTTACATAGTATTAAATTGATTCAATAGTTGAAATTACTCAGCTTTTTTTGTCAGTTTTAAAAACAACAGCAGTTGAAACAAGTGCTGTACATCAATATAATTTGAAGATAATAGATAAGCCAAGTAAATATTTCACACACAAAGAAGTAGTAACGTAATGTTTAACAAACCCCCCCCCCACAAACAAATGGCACAAAATTAAGGGCTCAAGTATTATGCTTTGTTGTAACCAAGGATTAAAAATTGGAAAATTGGTATCAAGGTGAGTTTTAAATACACAGCTAATTAGATTTTCTAATAATAATATCGTTTAGTCTTAAGTAGCAGAACATAGTTCCAATGAGCTGTGCTTAGTTGTCTCTCTATCTCTCCTGTCGCTGATGTGTGCTTGTCCTTGTCTTCCAGGTGTACAGCACTTATTGTAACGCGGATTACAACAGACGCAATGACGATATTGACCCAGTGTCCGCCTCAGCCGAGTATGAGCTGGAGAAGAGAGTGGACAAAATGGATGTTTTTGAAGTGGAAATTAAAAAGGGTTTGTCTTCCCTGCCAGTTTTAAAATTCTGAATGATGAAACATTACAGCCTTGTTGTTTTTTCTTTCTTGCAGGAGATGATGGGCTGGGCATCAGTATCATTGGAATGGGGGTAGGAGCGGACCAGGGTCTGGAGAAACTTGGGATCTTTGTCAAGACAGTCACTGAAGGTGGAGCAACACAAAAGGACGGAAGGTACAATATGGAAAATCGGGCTTTTCCTCAGGAAGAATTATAATAGAACATTGGTTAAAGTAAGACTCCATGCGTCTGTGGCATGGTAACTAATTGTGTAATCATAACAAACAGAACTTGGAGGCCACCTCAGTTGTGCAGTGTGCAATTAGCAATTTATTTTTTGAAATGTATAATCTACTGTCTACCAATAATGTCTAATGGTGAAGGCCTTAATGGATACAGAACATTCCTTCCACGTTCACAAATTTGCAATTTTAACCGTTAACGCTGAATATGAACCTGAATCTGATATGTAGGCATGGGCCAATATTAGATTCTGAAGGTCTGATGACTGTGAGCAAAAATATTGTGGTATTAAAATTACAGCTCTAAAATGTCCTTTAAAAAAATGTTTAGGTAAATAAAAACAGCATAATTTCCCTTAATAAAACACAGGCCATTTTATTTTTTTTCTTTTAACAAAATCTAGGATATTTTGTTTAAAAGAAACTAAGAAGGAAATAAGTAAATGTCAATATTTTCTTCTTTTTTAAATTTTTCTTGATAAGTCACAATGTCTCGTCACTGGTGAGCTATTTTTAAAACAGACTCAGGGGCTACTCATGTTGTCCTTGGGGGTAACTAGTACTTGTGGGCACCTTTTTTTTTCTTTTATGTGTTATGTGTGATTAGATGGCTCTTCCAACGGCTCTTATTAGCCTGCGTAAAATTTATATGATGTATTTAAATAGAGCCAATGGCAAAAAATAAACAAACTGTTATTTGGTTTTATATAGGATTCACGTGAATGATCAGATTGTGGAGGTGGATGGTGTGAGTTTGGTAGGAGTGTCCCAGTTGTTTGCAGCAACAGTACTCAAAAATACATCAGGCCTGGTCAAGTAAGTTATTCACATTGATCTTTTATATTTTCCCCACTGAAGGGCTTTCGTAGTGCATGCAATTAAGCAACATTTTTGGACGTGTCTATGTTCAGCAGTATTTGTATGCATTGAATCTGATTTGTTCTTCTCTGCCGCAAGGTTTCTGATTGGCCGAGACAAGGAGGGAGTGGAGAGTGAGGTGGCGCGCTTAGTCAACGAAAGCCTGGAAATGGAGAAGGCATCACAAAAGGTTCCCTATCTACAGTATTGCCAAACCAGAAGATGTGATTGAAGAAAGTCATGTATAGTAAGAAATTCTCTGATCTGGGCTCACAACAGAGTGCAGATTCAGAACCTGATGTCAGCATGTCTGAGGCTGTCTTCATACCTGAGGATGAGAGTGAGGATGAAGTGGAGGACATGTCTCTGCTATCGTGTCTAGATAACGACCAACTGTGCCTCAAATACCAGAAGGTACTATATCGGCACAAAACAAACTTGAGGGGCTTGTAAGTAACCACAAATGGGAGATGCCAACTCAGTATATTTGGAAATGTAGATGTTTTTCTGTCACCCTTAGTTTAACTTGCACATTTTTTGTAATTGTTGTGTCAATAGCTTCAATCCAAACTGAAAAGAAGAACAACCCAGCTTCGAATTGCTCGAGAGAAGGTAGGTCACTCATTCTGCACTCACTCGCACAAACCCAATATTCATAAACTACCCTTCACATTTGGAACAGTCTGACCCATTTTAATGGCCGATGAGATGGTGCGACATGGCATTATTAGGACACAGGCCACCTCTTCATGTCTGCTTCTTGCTCCGGCAAAAAATGGGAAAGCAAGTCCCAAAATCTCTTTGCTTTATCCAACCGTGAGACATCAATGACTCTTTTATTTGTTGTTTTCAAAGTCTTGAAGCCAGTTTGCTAAAAATAACTCACTTTGGGCATTGGACTGATGAAAGGATAAGCATATTCCTTTGTGAATTGGATACACCATATGCTGCACACATTACTAAACCAATGTTGTTCTCCGTGCAGTTAAAGGCACATGAGGAAGAGAAGACGAGATGGGAGTGCCAGAAGGCAGAGCTGCAACAAAAAGTCAAGGATGAAGAAGAGAAAGCTGACAAGCTGGATAAGTGGGATACCATCTCCATTATCTTATGTGTTACATTTTGTTGTATGTTGGCTGGATTTAAACCACAATTTGCCTAATTTTGATCCTTTTTTCGATTGACAGCAATTGGTGACACAAGTAAACATCTATCTGTCCATTCTATTCCGTTTATCATTACAGAGGAGGTCAACCCAAAATGTTTCTTTACAATATGTTGTACACGCCCCCACTAGTCTAAACACGGCATTCTGGTGAATATTTTGTTTCTGGAATATGAATTAGGCAGACAAATCCACCTGTTTTTATCCATCTCAGGGGGTGGTGACCGTTTTGACTCTTGTTGTCGACTTAAAATTCCATCACAGTTGCTCAGATCACGATTGTCACGGCTCACCCGTTTTCTGGGTTTGGGCATGTGATGTTGGCAAGCCGACCCCTTAGGCACTGTGATTTGTCGACAGCAAATGGCAGTACAAGACAAAATGGCCGCCTCCTGGGATGGATAAAAATGTGTGGATTTTTCTGCTTAATTCATATAAATACAGTATTAATCAGAATGCCATGTTTAAAAGTGAAGTCAACCCCCAAATGTTCTTAACAATAATATGTTCTATGTCTAAACACTGTATTTTGATTAATATTGTTTGCGGAATATCAATTACTGTAAGCAGCAAAATCTACCAGTTTTTATCCGTCTAAGGAGGGCGGACATTTTGCCACTTGTCGACCTGAAAATTACATCACAGTTGATCATGGTCAGCTTGGAAACTGAGCCAAACTCAGAAAATAGGTGAGCCGTGATTGGTCATACCCTTTCTTGGCAACTTTCCAGTCAGTTAGACAGTAAATGACAAAATGGCCTCCCCCTGAGATGGATAAAAACTGGTGGATTTTGCTGCTTGACTCGTATTCCACAAATACAAGAGTATGGTAATGTGATGCCGCATAGACCTCATTATTGTAAAGAGAATATCGAGTTGAATTCCACTTTAAGAGTCAAGAGGGGACACATAGAACGTCTTGGACTTCGCCTTTTAAACATGGTCAAAAGTTAATCAAGTCATGGCAATTAAAACACAACTTGTAACTTTTCACCAATATTACATAATCCCTATAGTAGTAGAACTGGGGTTCTCATAGAAAAGACAACTGGTGTTTCCCTTTACTACAAGCCACCATTGGAGAGATTCTAAAGTTGCAGGCTCCTCTACCAGACTTATTGTTGTTTGAGCAGCCTCTCTGTGACTCTCAGGTATTGGCAAGAGGCCCAGACACTATGCAGGGTGGTGAGCCAGCGACTGGCTGATGCCCAGAGCCAATCAGACAGCCTGGAAGTCAAGTATAGCAAGGCCAAGAGACTGGTCAGAGAGTACCAGAGCAGGTAATCGTTTAATTCCTCTCTATTAGCCAGTTAGCTGTGGAGTGCGCAATATAAGCCGTCTCCGAACCTCTGAGGGACTCCACTTTTTAAACAACGTTTACTCAGGGAGGAGGAAGCGGACAGCAGAGAAGCAGAATTGCGTCAAGAAATGGAGGAGAGACACAACAAGCAGAAGGAAACCATTGAAAGGCTCCAACTTCAGGTAAGGGTAGCTTCTCGAAATACATTGCACCAATATTTAACTTCAACATATCTGATTTTTCAGTTGGAAAGGAAGGAAGGGAAGTCGCTTGCTGTGGAGTCATTAGCCCCAGGTAGGAAGCAGCTTACACGATTTTTTTTTTTTTAATACATTTGTAACTACTTAAACAAAACGCTGTGCCAGAGTAAACACGTAACTTTGTCTTTGTGATGTGTCTGTATGTCTCTCAATTTTATATCAGATCCTGAATGGTTCGTCGCAGTTCCTCACACACAGCGACTGGACTGCAGTGCGCACATAGCGCGAGGTCAGCTGGCCCAGAGGTGCAAACGCCATCCACCTTCTCGAGAAAAGCTCAGGGAGAGCTTGAAGAAAGAGGTGTGAGGTTTAAAACGTCATTTTTATGCTGGGCCCGAATGCTGCTTCACATTGTCACATGAGCAGGAAGAAGGCGAAAAGCCGCAGGAGAGCGGATCGCAGTCGGACGGGGTCGGACGGACGAGCGGCCAAGTTGAACTTTCCAGTTCGTCCTCTTTCTCGGTCAACAGTCCCGTCGACGCGTCCGTCTTCACGCCTCCAGTCTACGTCGCTAACACAAACGTCATCACCCCGCAAGTCAAGTCCTCCACATGCAGGAAATCCAAAAAGAAAATGCCTGACTTCAGGTGCACCTTTTTTTTTTTTTTTTTTTTTTTTCTCAACATTTCGACATGTTTTCAGTTTTTCTGGGATTTGATGATGCTGTTGTCACACAGTGCCCTTCGAAAGTCTCTGAGCAAGAGAAGTGAAAAACTGCAAAGAAGGTCCACCAGGTATGGTTGATAATTGTCTTGCTGCTTATCAAGCATTCCTGAAAAGCCATAGTTTTGGAGATGCCAGGATTCTGCCTGACACCAGCAATATGCTGAAATAATCATCTCCACTTACTCACAAATTGTCTTGCCAGCCGGAAATGCGCATCTGTTTTATATGTACCATGAAAGGTAGGTGGGGGGAAAAATCAGCAAGTTAAAATGTACAACTTGTAAAACATGCAATACAATCAAACAGAATTACGCTCGTAGCTAAGCCAGTGCTTCTTAACCTGGGTTCACTTGAACCCCTGGGTTTTGGTGATTTGGTGGTAATTTCATTATGACTGTAATCCCTTCATCATAACTATGTCGAGCAAAAGCAAACAAAAAAATGGTTGAATGAGTGTGCAATATGAATTTTCATGTACTACATAATGGAACATGGTTTTCCACAGGGTTCAATTGTGGGGCCTCTGCTGTTTTCATTCTATCTGCTACAGCGGTGGTTGTTTTTAAAATGCGCTATATGTAGAGATTTGAGTGATAGGAGTCAGCATCCAAACTGCACGATTTGCAATGCCAAGTTGAGTCCACCACAACTAGCTATCTAGCAAAAATATAGGAACACTTTCTGAAGCCAGATTCGATGAATGAAACGTTTCAATTGTGCATAATCTTACAGTGGCTAACAATAGTAATTTTTATACGTTTAGGATGAAAACATGCCTCATTTTTAATGAATACTTGGGTCTAATGTACATTGTTTATGATGGCGGTACTTGGAGCAGCTAATATTTTTGAAGATTCTCATTCATTATTTTCATTTTTAATTTTATTTCAGGCAGCAATTGACATCAACAATATATATCTTTTTTTTTTTTTTTTTTCACTAGACAAATTTTACTAACCCTAACATGAAAAGGAGTGGAGGAAGAAAAACTCAAGTCCCACTCCCAATGTAATTGATATCAAGCTTTGAAAATAAATGTAGCTACTTTCCTGCAAACTTTCAGTAACCAACAGCATGAATCCTGATAAACAGAGTTTAGAACCAACTCAAACAACATGTTAATTAACTAACATGACATCAACAGCTCATACCAGCAATGGTGATGAAAAATAAACAATAGCAGCTTAGGTAAGAGACAAACCAGAAACAAAACAAGAGCATAAACAGCACAAGATGACACATGGTGTTAAAAGTTTGAAACAACTCTTGCCACACAATACATGTCCTTGAATGTGTCCAGGGGGTCTTGTGGCGACCTGGCGGACGAGCCGGCTGAAGTTTCTCCTTCAGGCTCCTTGACCTCCATGCCGTCCTGCTTGCCCTTCGCCTGGTTCGGAGAGCGAGGCAGGGAGAAGGAAGAGGGGAAGGAAAGAGGCGGCAAGGAGAAACTGCGATCTTTGTCCAGCAGCAGTTTGCCGTACTTGACCACCTCTGGTCGAATTGATCAGGTATGAAGAAAACACCGCTAACATGCTAGCTTGCATGTGCTCGCGCTGGCACCGAGTGGGCAAGTATCTGTTTGTAATCCTCCTTAACAGCCTCAGTATTGGTCAATTGAAGTCACGTACAGTATGCACATGCGGGTGTCAAGCGTTTGAAAGTCTGTGTTGGTTGCAGCGTGTTGGCTCTCCAATGGATAGCTTGAGAATGACGGGGCCCGGCTCAAATCACTCTCTCTCTGGACACTCTTACACTTTCACCTTTTCATCCACAGAGGTAAGTCTTTCCTTTCCTCCCTTTGCCTTCCCAACTTCCTGCCTCCTCTTACGTAGCGCATGCTTGATGCTGTTGTTTTTCCTCCCAAGACCAACTTTTGAACACCTTGAACTGCATTTATTTATTGCGCTCTTTACGATTAGACCTTGGATGACGATCCGTTGCCGGTGAACAACAACCAGTGGCAAAGTCGACCAGTGTTAGAGTGGAGCAGCCAGCAGGTGTGTCTGTGGTTGGTGGCCATGAACATGGAACAATACATGAGTGACTTTGCAGCCAGAGGGGTGGATGGAGAAAAGCTGCTTAGCATGGACACGGACAAACTCAAGGTCAGATTAATTATTGATGGCGGCTATTTAAAGAAGTAGTAGTACATGAAATTTGGAAACATCACTTAATTGGTGGAACAAGATCAACAAAACAAAAACATATTGTCATACATTTTATCTTTAATAGTATTTCATTTATAATTCATTTGGAATGCATTTTTATTTATTAATCAAAGTCCTACATACGTGAATAAGATTCATACAAATAAATTTAGATTTGAAACCAAAAACAGATCTCAACTAAGTTTGGATTGGATCGCCAATACTATATAAAAAGCAATAATTCAATTTATTTATAAAACAGGCAAACTTGTTTCCTTGGTAATTGTATTTTTTCATTTATAATTATTAAACAATCCATTAAAACACACACATATACTGTATGGGTCCTCAATTGGGTATTGGTCGCCCTCTGGTGGAAAATGATTGTAAAAGCAACTTGGTGCAAAACCATTCCAGTCTCATCAGGATGTTGCCCTCACCATCTTGCTTCCTTTGTGTTGTCAGGCCATGGGCGTGTGCCAAAGTGACCGCGCGTCTCTCAAGAAGAAGCTGAAGGAGATGAAGAGACGCGAGGACAAAGAAGAGCGGGGAAGGGAGAAGAGGCGGAAGGAGTCGTCCAAGCGGAAAGAGAGAAATTTTGAAAGTGAAGGTGTGGTGATCGAGAACACGTCCGCTCTGCTACGACGTAGCGGAAGAATGGCGAGAAGCGAGTCGCTCCTCTAGAAGGACTTATCTGAAGAACTAAAATATCCACCAGCATGGATGCGCATTTGCCATATCACAAAAGGGTGATCATGGTTCGCATTTCCTTGAGAAGCTGTTTTTATGTTATGAGAGAAGACCAAAAATTCTCACACTTGCAGCACTTGTTCAATTGTTTTTATACTTTGTGTTATTTTAAATGTCGTTTTAATAAAAAAAAATTTTTTTAAAAAGCTTTAAAGTCCATTTTCAACTCTCTTTAATTTTTAAATTATATTACACACATACACATGAGTATGGCAACTTTAATTTATTCTTTGAAATTTTCTATTTGCTAATTTCCACTTTGCTTTTACACGCTGCAGTCCTTCCAAACTGTACTAATTAAGGCAGATGCATTGTTGGGAAAAAATAAAAAGTCACACATTAGCATGACATGACTCTTTGGTCTGTATAGTGCGTAACAAAGTACCCCTTGAGTGAATAAATACAAAAAATTGCAAACATTTAAAAAACGTATAAATTCCCTGACCCCCTCCCTCTCGTTTCCCCTATCCCCACCCTACACTCAAAACACAAGAAAATGTACAAAACAAGCGCCATAGTAGCTCAGAACCAGCTCATGTACAACACTCTTCCAATGTCTGTCCTTACATTTAAGACTTTTAAAAAGCAGCCCCTGAAGCAGAAAATTTAAAAAAAAGATCTGAACTTGGTATTTACATTCCACCAGGATGTGATTGAGAATTAAGAAGAATGTTTGTTGTCATGCCAGGTTGTCACCCAGGATTTCTTTTCCAGGTTTTGCCAATCCGCATTCACGTCTCTGTCTTCGCGTTTGATCCGGACTGCGTTGTAACTGGGAATCTTGTCGTCGTGTTCGGCCCGTTTGAAGAAGCCGCACTGCGGAAAGAAATATGACGACATGTTGGGGTGACGAAAAAGAAAAGTGTGAATGTGTTAGGTGGCTGTCAGTGCAATAGCGGCCAAAGAAAAGAGCAAGTCACAGAGATGCCGAAGGAAGAAGGCCTGAGGCTCAAGATCAACAGCATATAAAAATTGTAAATGTGTCTTTGCTTGTTAGGCGGCACCTTCCCAAGGCCATGCATGCACAGTGGTACCTTGACTTCTGAGCTCAAGATCTCAAATCAACTCACTAAAATTCATGAATAAGCAAAAGAGCACTGTGCTATGTAAAAACATACAAGCAAAAAAAAAAAAAAAAAAAAAGACATTGAAAAAATGAATTGTCACTTTACTCTCTCCATACTCTTGGCCGTTTTTTTGTTTGTTTTTTTTGCCACATTTTCCTCACTTTCAGCAACTTAATCTTTTCAAGGATAAGGACCTACAGATTATAAATTATTTTATTGCCCTTAGCTGGCATTAAAGATTATAATAAGCCAGGCTTGACCAACACTGTAATTTTAAAATATACGAGCCTGGTCATTTGCAGAGAAGATATTTAAAAAAAAAAAAAAAAAAAAAAAAAAAAGAGAGGAAAAAAAAGCACTTATGTGCATGTAATAAAATATGACATTTGTTTTAATAAATGTAATTTTCAAAATGCATTCTTTAGCATTCATTTGATTCTAATTGACCAAAAATGTAATTATTATTTTTAATTAGAATCATTTTACAAATATTATTTCATTTTATTTTATATTTACAAAAACACTATTTTACCTTAAGGAAAGTCAAAATAATTTTAAGCAACTTATTTTAGAAAAATAAATATGCTACAAAATACTTTTTGATGATGATGAATCATTCTTTTTAATTGTATTCATTATTAAATTAATTCTAATAAATTAACCAATTATTTGATTACCGATAAATCCATTTAAAAATATTGACTGTTATGTATATAGAATAATTGCTAATTATTAATTAAACTACTTTGAAGAAAAAAAATACAGTTAGCATCCACGTTTGGCTGGCAACCAGTTCAGGCTGCCTGCTGCCCATAGCCAGCTGAGATAGGCTCCAGCACCCCACGCAACCCTTGTGAGGAGCAAGTGGTTCAGAAAATGGATGGATGGATTTAATAAATTAAGTTTTAATAACATTAAATATGCTTTAGGCACTCGTAAATTAAGGTACCACTGTAAATTAATTCTAGTTATAGTCACATGAGCAAAAAAAAAACAATAAAAGTGAGTCATTTTTTGCAATAACAGCATTCATGTAACTTGAGTGAGGAAAGCCTAAATCCAAGTACCACAAAGCGACAGAAATATGCACCCCATTTCCAGTCATTAATGGCAGGCCAGGTAAAATTAGCCTCACATTTTTTCTTTTGCATTTTTTTGTTTTTCTTTAGGCATTTGTTGTCAGCCTCTGTTTTTCTGACAGGTCCTGTTTTCTCTTTTTCCCACAGACTCCACACTGAGGAGAGGCAAGTCGTTAGATTATCATCATAATCACCTCACATTGAACTATACGTGGATGTTTGTGTGTTTGTACCTTCCAGAGGAGGAAAGCCAACAGAGCCAGTAAGAGCAGCGCCAGAAGAACAGACAAGAAAATGATCCACCACGGGACTCCTCCATACTGGGCCTCACGTCTCTCGGGGAACGCCGTCAGTCTCATCTGGAAGGGAAAAAGAAGAGATCGTCCGACTGATCAGAACGAATGTTATTCTCGTCTTCATCGAGAATCATTGTATATGCGTGTGTGTGTGTGTACCTGGGTCTCAGCATTCTGCAGCACCATGTTTTTTCTTGTGCTCTCAACATGCAGAGTCGCCTTGACGATCACCTCCACGTGATGCAGCTTGTTGTAATCCTGTTTTGGAAAACAACAGAAATATCACAATGAGTCCAGATGCTCCTTTTATACGACATCTATGATTTCCAAGAACAATTTGAAAGGTGGACTTGTCAGACCACAAAACAGTTTTCCACTAGGCATCAGTCCATCTCAGATGAGTTCAGGCCCAGAGTGGAATTTCTGGGAGTTGTTGATATATATGGCTTACACTTTTTTTGGAAAATGTCGCAGGCATAATTCAAAATGAGAGAATATTTGAAAAAATAAATAAATAAAATACAATAACGTTCATCGGTTTGAACATTATCTTGTCTTTGCAGTACATTTAAATGAATATAGATTAAAAAGGACTTGCAAATTATTCTATTCTATTTCATTTACATTTTACACAACGCCCCAACTTCACTGGAATTGGGGTTTGTATTATCAGCTTGTTAGCTAACTCGCTAGCTAATAGCACTGAAATTTGCCGTTGTTGGATTAAAATTTTTGAATGTGTTGTTGGTCTAACAAACATTGTTTCCAACTTCATGTATAGATAGCATGTGGCAGGTAGATAGCCACTCATGGAACACTTTAAGAGAGCCTCTGAGGTGTTTTCAAAATAAAATTAAATAAATAAATAAATAAATAATATCAAAGTAAATGTGGGACTTTCCAAATCTGTTATTCATTATTTGTTAAACTCAAATTGTACAAAAAAAATAAATAAATCACAAAATCACAATAAAAAAGGGGAAAAAAAGAATAATAATTATGTACGCCACCATTCAAAAGTTTGTGGATCGCTTTGAAATTACCTTATTAAAAAAAAAAAAAAAAAAAAAAAAGGGTTGGTGGGAATAATAATCTATGTATGCCACAATAATATTAATAATAATAATAATAATAATAATAATAATAATAATAATAATATATGTACACGCCACGATTCAAAAGTTTGTGGATCGCTTTGAAATTACCTTATTAAAAAAAAAAAAAAAAAAAAAAAAGGGTTGGTGGGAATAATAATCTATGTATGCCACAATAATATTAATAATAATAATAATAATAATAATAATAATAATAATAATAATAATAATATATGTACACGCCACGATTCAAAAGTTTGTGGATCGCTTTGAAATGACCTTATTTAAAAATAATAATAATAAAAAATAATTATGTACGCCACCATTCAAAAGTTTGTGGATGACTTTTAAATGACCTTATTAAAAAAATAAAAAAATTAAAAAAAGGGTTGGTGGGAATAATAATCTATGTACGCCACAATAATATTATTAATAATAATAATAATAATAATAATAATAATAATAATAATAATAATAATAATAATAAATGTACACGCCACGATTCAAAAGTTTGTGGATCGCTTTGAAATGACCTTATTTAAAAATAATAATAATAATAAAATAATTATGTACGCCACCATTCAAAAGTTTGTGGATGACTTTGAAATGACCTTATTTTAAAAAAAAAAGAAACGAAAAAAAAGAAGAAAATAATTTCGTACGCCACGATTCAAAAGTTTGTGGATCGCTTTGAAATGATCTTATTTAAAATAATAATAATAATAATAATAATAATAATAATAATAACAACAATAATAATAATAATAATAATAATAATAATAATAATAATAATAATAATAATAATAATAATAATAATAATAATAATCTATGTACGCCACCTTTCAAAAGTTTGTGGACTGCTTTGAAATGACCTTATTCAAAAAGTGTGAAGTGTGCTGTTACCGATGACAACGTGCCGTTCCAAAGACGAGAGTGAAGGGTGATGACTGCGTTACCGTCCAGGCCTCGCAGGGGACACTTGATCCTCACACACTTGGCCCCGTCGTCACATGACTGCAACCAGAGAGACATCCAACCATCAAACAAAATTCAACTTAACGTAATCGCTATACGAAAATACTGTTGTTGTTTTTTTTAACAGCCGCATCAGTCCTGATATACTGAAATCAAACAACTACGATGAAAAAGATGATTAAAACAAAGCCAGTGGTAAAGTATTGTAGTTTTTACCAGAATTTTTGAATTCCTCTTGTCCATCAACCGTGAAATAATTCCTCCATCACCTTCCTGGGTCTTTTCTGAGGCCCTTCTAATCCTGCTGTTACTGACATCCTTTAAAATAAAAAATAAAAAAACGCAAAAATACAAGCGAGATTAGATCAATGTTCACAAAATGGAGCCATGGGACATATTTTACAACAGAAAATGTTCAGAGTAAAATACCAAATAAAAACGTACTGTTTAGAGGAGTACAATGAAAACAGAATGGGCCCCAAAATGGAACCCTGTGGAACACCACACGACTCACATGTCCTGCCTGCCAAGTAGGATCTAAACCACTCTAGAGGGCTTCAACTAATGCCCACCTGGTGCTGCAAACGGCCCAACTGTGGTCCTTTACAGTAATTCCCATGATTCTGAGCCCTACCACAAATAGTAATAAACTGCCAACATCTGCAAAATATAATTTTAATTGCCTATAATAAGTTGTAAACATAACTATACGACAAATAATTAAATATCATTTTAATGCAAATTTAAAAATAAAAATGCAAATTCAAAAATACTTTTTTATTAGAGTAAAATTTTGGCCGCCACTGCTGAATTTGGCGGGAGTTTTTCACAGTGCAGGTCCCATTTAGTCCCCGCTGACCTTTTTGAGAGGATTGATCTCCGATTTCGGCGTACACTCGATGTGATCCACGCCCGTGGCGGTGACCTTCGTCAAGTAGAGCAGCCACTTGTTCTGATCCGTGGTCTTGGGCCAGTCGATGTGCAGGGTGGCAGTGCCGACGTCCGCCATGCGCCTGCCAATGTTGATGATCTGAAACGGACAGGATTATGTGAACCAGGAAGAAGAAGTCACACGATGGCGGATGTGGGACCGTCTTGTGTACTCACTCTGATCTGATGTGTGAGAGGACTTCCGATGTCACGTTCCGTCTTCATGGAATTCGGATCTTTGGCCTTTCCTGAGAATTGCACCTGTGAGGGCTGAGCTTGCCTGAGGAAAAAAAAAAAAGAAGAGATTTTGCCTTCAATTCTGTCCAGGTACACGTTTAAAAAAATATATACAAATGTTGTGAACATGTTTAGTTACCCCAAAATAGACAGCTGCAACATGATGGCCACGTTTGCCTTCGCTTTAACAGCAGCTAGTGTCGGCTGCTCGCTGGTTCTGCATAGGATCAAAAGCACCAATCAACATCATGATAGAGTATAACAATATACAGTGTTCCCTCGTTTATTGCGGGTGTTTCGTTCCAAAATCTACCCACGATAATGGAAATCTGTGTTAATTAAAAAATAAAAATAAAAATCTGTTATTTATACTTATTCATTTATTATATGTTTTTTTGTTTTGGTATGATTTTTACTTTATTATAAATGCTTTTTCAATTATAATATATGTTCTTTTTTCATTAAAAGTATTTTTTTTTTTTTATTACAGGATAAATATGGCACTTTACTGTACTGTATTTAATTTAATTTGATTTATTTAATTCAATCTCCGGTGTAATAACCTTAATTATTGATTGATTGAAATGTTATTTTTTATTTTATTATTATTATTATTATTATTATTATTATTATTATTAATTCAATCTCCGGTGTAATAACCTTATTTATTGATTGATTGAATTTTTATTTTTTCATTTTATTACCTGTTCTTATTGCTGCTGGAAATGTAAATTTCCCAGAGGGAGCCATCCCAAAGGGATCAATAAGGTCAAGTCTAAGTCTAAGTATACAACACAGTATATATATATTTTTTCATTTATTATATGTTTTTTTGTTTTGGTAGGATTTTTAGTTTATTATGAATGCTTTTTCATTCATCATTTATGTTTTTTTTTTAAATTTACAGTCATTTTTTTCATTAAAAGTACGTGTTTTTAAATTACTTGTTATACAGTCAAGTCAAGTCAAGTCAAGTCATCTTTATTTATATAGCGCTTTTAAACAGCACTGTATATATTTTCTATCTCCGTAATACAATGCCGTGCAGCGACGGGACAGACACCGTTGGAAAGATCTCGTCAAGGCGAATCCGCAGATGGCCGTATGTCCTCGGTCGGGCGTAGGGTTCGAGAGATATGGCCGCGTAAAGACCAAAAAATAAACGAACCGAAAAGCATGTAAAAAATAAAATAAAATACAAAATTCCGCTGTAAAAAATCAGTGAAACAGCGAGGCCGTGAAAGATGAACCCGCAATAAATGAGGGAATATTGTATATTATTTGGTGCACTTGCACCATCTGGTAGGATTCAATACAGTAGGTCATTTGTTTACTGTGTGAAGTATGACATGGTTTATTAATAAAACACTCTAGAGCAATAGCAAATTCATAATTACAGTCAATATTTGTGTGAAAATGAACTTCACACTCTTAAGTGGACCCTTGATTATTTTCACTAGGGGTGTTAAAAAAAATCGATTCAGCAATATATCGCGATATTACATCGCACAATTCCCGAATCCATTTTTGATGGAAAAATATTCACCAAAACGTCTTCGGCTTCACACCTTAAGCATGAAAAAAATATATTAATGGAACATTAAGCCTTAATATTTTATTTCAATGCTGTTCAAACATGAAAAGATTACAACCTGTATAAGGCTGAAGTTTCAGATCAATAAATAATACATTTTCATACAAATCTTACACTGTACAAGTTTACTGATTAGTATTTTCTAAATTTGAATAAAAAAATCGCAACAATCGACTTATAAATTTGTATCGGGATTAATCGGTATCAAATCGAATTGTGACCTGTGAATCGTGATATGAATCGAATCGTCAGGTACTAGGCAATTCACACCCCTAATTTTCACATTAAAAAAAAAAAATCAACTGTAGTTTTAAGTTACTGTATAATATCACCAGTCACCACATGAAGGCAGAGCTGCTTTGGATTTCAGATATTGTTGTTGAATTCCAACTTTTTACAAAATTACAAATTCCACAAATGCAAGAATGCCATGTCATGTTTAGACTACTGGAGGCACATGTAACATATTCCTGTAAATTAAATTTTTGGGTTGACTTCCCTTTAATTTGAGAAAATATAGTCGTCAAAACTGAAGCAGATACCATTTTTGGCCAATGTTGAAATCTCTGTGACGGACGTGATGGTAAAATGACTTCATGTGAAAGTGCAGCAAATGTGGTCAGGTAAACTTACGTGTCAGGTTGAAGATCAATCTCTAATTGTGTGGTGTTTAGCGAGATGCCTGCTGTTCCCAGAATAATGTAAAAGGTTGTCTATAAACGCAAAGACACAAACGGTAGTTTAATTAAAGAAGAATGCTGAAAGTTGCTTCGCAGAATCCATTTCAGCACTTGGCTGCTCGATGTAGCAAGACAACAACAACCTCACCTCGGAGTCCCGTTTGAAGGGGTTTCCAAGTTCGCAGGTAGCCTGGGAGCCGTTCTTATTGGCCGTGCAAGTTACAACCTGGAATCAGAGTCTTTCGGTCACTTCCACAAAGAATGATATAAGCGTGTTTGCGTGTGTGGTGGTGGGCAATCATACATTGGGTGGGCCGCGGAAAGTGGAGTAGGTGACGGCACGTGGGAAGGTCGCGACCACTGACGCCTCGTGTGCATCATCCCCGTTCTTATTGGTCACCTTGACCTCCAAGGCGATGTCCTTCTGCTTGCTAAGCGAGATCACTGGCACGCCGTTATCCCTAAACACAACGAAGGTTTCAAACATGGAGAAGCACAAGAAAAACAAGATGTTTTGTGTTGTTGTTTTTTTCTTACAATGGTAACGGTTTGAAGGTGTCATCATCAGTTGTCATGTAGCCATAACGATGCGCCACCTTTAAGTTACTGCGGCAAATATTGTCACTGCCACAACCCTCTTTCAAAAACTGAACCTACGAAGATATGAACACACAGATGACACGATGAACGTACATGCAAACAAACTTTCCCGCACACAAACTTTTGCAAGCAGAATCCTGGAGGCCGAGTGTGAACTTGCGAGCCAATCGGAGAGCTGACTGGTGACCCCGACGTGATTCCAGTTATAAGAAGGCAGAATAGAATAGAGGATGTAAAAGAGGTCCAAAGCGGATATAAAAGAGGCAAGGGTCCCGTAGTGGTCAGCTCTGGAATGCTAATTGACTCGCTAGTTTGCTATGGAAGACCAAAACTGCCAAAATTAAAAATAAATGAATGACTAAGTAAATAAATATATGAATAAAAGTGAAAATCAGAGTTGCTCTACAACAAGTCGTGGCGACAGTGGACAAGATTGTCATCCATTGCTGGAGCTCTCCATGCAAGCCGGCAAGACTTCCTTGTTCACCGACACGCTTAGGACCGCCCCCTCATTTGAATAACATTTTGACCTGACAGAGCGTCTGCAGCATGAAATAAACAAATGTGAGAGCACAGCCTTTTTATTAATTGATTGATATTTAATTTTATATATATATATATATATATATATATATATATATATATATATATATATATATATATATATATATATATATATATATATATATATATTTCAACATGTATTTTTATATTTATTTTTCCTTTTTGAATATTGTTTATTTTTGTAATTATTTTTACTTCTATTTATTTATTTAGGAATATATAGATATTTTTTGTTTTTATCTCCATTTATATTACGTTTTTAAATTTAATTTTAAATTGTATTTTTTATATCTATTTTTATTTTCACGTTTATTCATATATGTATTTATTTAGACATTTTTAATTTGGCATTTTGGTCCTCCATAGTTTGCGCTCATCTAACGGTATTACATCTTTTTGATTCTTCATTGATTCTGGGGCCACTGGGAAGAATAGATTCACATGGCAACACATAGAGGCAGAAATCTGATTGGACAAAAAAAAAGAAAAAAAGATCCACAAACATGTAATAGAAGTGCAGCCAAGACAAAGGCTACGAAAGGAAAAGAATAGACTGTTGGGAATACATTAATACAATTTTATGGAACAAATATTAGATTTTAGTTTGTAAATGTAGCTCAGTTCTTCTGATAGTCCACCACTGAGTTGTGACCATGCAGTCAAAGAATGAGTATATTCTCAGGATCCCCCCCTGTATTATACCCACAAAGAAAACAAATACGTCTTCCATACCTCTCCACGAGTTGTTTCTTCGTCTTTAGCGTCGAGGACGGGCGGCATTTCGGAAGAACTCTGCCTACGTTTGCGTTTGCTATTCTGGATCTGCACATCCACATCGATGGGTACCCCTCGAAGTTTGTCACGAATATTGTCCTGTGGGATTACATAGGATTATGGTCACATGCATTACATACATGGGGAGAAAAAAAAAGTGCCGGTTTGTTTACCCAGCCCATTTGCTGGGTTATTTGTTACTTGTACCCAAGTTTGGGTTGATTATTTTGACGAAGCAGATTGGGTTGAAATTTGGATGGGCTGAAGATCTGAAGATCGCTCAGTGGGTAACACCACTGCTTTTGTAAGCATGATTGGGGTAAACCATTTCTTGGTAAATTTAACTCATCAATACGGGTAGTTTTTTACGGAAGAGGATTCGGGCCAGTGAAGTGGGGGGGGGGGGGGGGGGGGGATTGGCAGGATCCTCTATTTATTCTCAGAATTCTGACTTTAAAGTGAGAATTCTGACTTTAATCTCAGAACTTTCCCCTACAATTCATAGCTGTACATCACAAAGTCAGAATTCTCCCTTTAAAGTCAGTATACTGAGATTAAAGTCACAATTCTCACTCAGAAACAATATGCGCAACGTTCGTTATCTCATTGAAAATTCTGAGATTAAAGTCAGAAACTTTTCTGTGATTAAAGTCAGGATTCTGAGATTAAAATCAGCATTCTCTTTTAAATCAGAATTCTGACTATTTTTTCTCAGAATTCTGACTTTAATCTCAGGATTCTCTTTAAGGTGAGAATTCTCACTTTATTCTCAGAATTCTGATGTTAAAGTTAGAATTGTGACTTTAATCTCAGTATTCTGACTTTAAAGTGAGAATTCTGACTGTGATGTAGAGCTATGAATTGTTGTCAGGAATTCTGAGATTAAGTCAGAATTCTCACTTTAAAGTCAGAATTATGCGATTAAAGAGAGGATTCTTGCTTGAAAGTCAGAATTCTGAGATTAAAGTCACAATTCTCACTTTAAAGTCAGAATTCTGAGAATAAAGTGAGAATCCTGCCAACCTTTTTATTCACGCTCTTCACTTGCCCCAATCCTCTTACGTCGTTTTGACATCTTCCTGGATCAAAAAAATGTTGGGCCAAATCCTCAACACGATGTGCTGGGTATAAATAATCCAGCATTAGCTTGGTCCCTTTTGGACGCAGCACCGGGTTAGCTACCACACCCATTTGGGTTACTTTTATCCCATCACTTTTACAACTCGCTGTCATTCAGTTCCTGTGAAGGACGGGTATGGACCTGTATGGCCAGCTGGCGTGTGATGCACTGTTTCCTTCCTTTGGTGTCCAAGACGATGGTCCCTTTGGATTCGTAGTCGCTGTCAGAGGCCAACTGCTGAGTAAAGGAGGCCCTGGGGATTAGATTCTTCTTTCTTTGGTCAGCGTCGACCGACAGGGTGTAGGCAACCGCTAAAAAGGGACGCAAGAGTCCGTTTTGGTGTACAAACAGAGGGAAAGTGCTTCTTAAAGGGAAAGCTGATTGATCTCACTCAGTCTCGGGGAGTAGTTCTTGGGGTTGGCAGTGTAGGTGAAGCAAGCTTGAATGTTCATGCTGAGGGAGGAACACAATCAGAAATGATGCACAAAGCAATTCAACATGTTTTCATTCAGTCAGTCAGAAAGGCACATTACATGAAAACTACTTGAGCAACTTCTGTGGAACTTTGTAAGTTTTGGTAGGTGAGAGAGTCGAGTTACATGATTTGACTCGAATCATACTTCAGTCGCCTATTTTGGGACTGGGATTTAGGGTTTGCTTTGGTAAGATTGATGAAAGACTGCTTGACTTGGATTTATTCATGAGACTTGACAAATCTTGCTTGTTAACATTTGAAAATCAACATTTTTAAATCTGGCAACCCACCAGGATGCTGTAATGGAGACTGCAGAAGCCAATTTAATCGATGACAGCATAATAATAACGTTGCAATTTTCTAGCCTATTAAACTAGCAATTAATGATGGACAAATGAAGCTTCATGAAGCACCGATATTTTTTGATTCCTCTAGATGGCACTGTAGGTTTAAAGATGCCATGCGAATTTAATCATTTTCCATTGCACTTGTCTTTGGAACCAAAGTGCACCATCTAGAGGAGTAAAAAATATCACTAGTGCTTTATGAGGCTTCATGAAGCTTCATTTCCACATCACTAAATTAGGGAACATGATTTTGGGGTGGTAGTGTGTTCATGTTTGAAGAGCACAACATTATGTGATAGCAATGTAAGGTATAATAACAACTTGAACAATTTGGTGTTTGTCAACTCAAGCAACATGTTGATGGACATGATGGACAAATGAAGCTTCATGAAGCACCGATATTTTTTGATTCCTCTAGATGGCACTGTAGGTTTAAAGATGCTGTGCGAATGTCATCATTTTCCATTGCACTTGTCTTTGGAACCAAAGTGCACCATCTAGAGGAGTAAGAAATATCACTAGTGCTTTATGAGGCTTCATGAAGCTTCATTTCCAGCAAACATGATTTTGGGGTGGTAGTGTGTTCATGTTAGAAGAGCACAACGTTATGTGATAGCAATATAAGGTATAATAGCAACTTGAACAATTTGGTGTTTGTCAACTCAAGCAACATGTTTTTTTTTTCTTTCTGAAATGGAGTCATTTTGGCAATACGAGCATTCTGTTCAACAGAAACAATATGCGCAACGTTCGTCATCTGTAAACCAAACTATGGCTCTTTGGTCAGAGTTGAAGTTTGCGCTCTTGCTTCATGTACGAGCCCACGTACCAGAACTTGTCCCCACAGTTCTTCTTGGTCAGGTCGATTTCCTTTGGTGTGAAAGTGACTTCCTTCTTGATGGCGATGACTGGACGGGCTCTGAAAAGACAGGATGAACGTCTTTCTAGGCAGGAGGTGAGATTCACAACAGAGCAGAGCATTCACCTGTACATGAAGACGGCGTCAGAGAGGGATCCAATAGCCAGGTCGGGGTAGGAGTTCTTGTCCAGATCCATGTTACCCGCTAAAGAGTAGCCAAACATCATCACGTTTGAAGGCTTGCCAGACAAAACCTACAGCGAAAATGTCGTGAACATTTGTCAAAAGTGTCGGATCATGACATTTTCTCAACATTACGCTAGGCCAAGAGGTTTTCTTTGTGCACCTGTGCTGCTTTCTTGGATTTGAGTCCTGTGTCTGATCCATGGTAGATGTAAACATTTCCTGAATTGTCGTCATCGTAAGGGGCTCCAACTGCAAAGTCTATTACAGTGAAGAAGAATCATGACTTTAAATGAGGGGTTCTCAAACATTTGGTTGTTTTTTAAGGACCCCCTCATGATTTTAATGGTATTTAAATACAGAGATGGGCCCTTTTGTTGACAGATATTTTTGATGAGTGCTCTATGACGCGAAGCCTTGAAAAAAAAAATACACAGACTGATAAGGACTGTCTGTACTGATCCGGACGAAAACCTGCTTCAGTCGGTTCTCAGTCCGTGTATTTTTTTTTCCAGGCTTCGCATCATAAAGCAATTGCTGAAGATGTGAACGACAGAGCCGACAGAGAGACAGAAGTGTCCACCTCTGGTGAAATATAACTACAGTGTATAGCCCGAAACTGCATAGCAATTAACATATTGCCTATTTTGAGAGAAATTTTACAATAACATATTCAGATTTTGTTTTTAGAGAAAGTTACAGTGGGTTGAGCATAAACATTGTAAACAGACAATATTAAAAAAAAAATACTCACAAACATATATTCTTTATCCTCTGCAAAAATCATCAGATTTTTTTTTTTCCAGTTTCATAACCCTGAACCAGATATTCCCCCCAAAATTTTTGGAACAGAAGCCTCACCATGGAAACCATCCTGGTTGATGTCTCCCAGATTTTCCACAGCCAGGCCAAACATAGAATCCTCCGGTCCATCGATTCTGGTGGGGTTGACCTTGTCCCATTTCCCGGCTTTGTTTACAAAGACGTACGTGGCACCTCCAATTTCGCCATCCTTCTCAAAGTACTGAGGCGCTCCCACCACAATGTCATCCCAGCTACCAAACAACATCATCAGCATCTAATATACTACTCATATCTTCAAACACTGCTAATGCTGCAAAGAAACTTTCACTCACCCGTCCCCATTGAGATCCAGCACGGCCAGGTCATAACCAAAAGATGAAGCCAGCCCCTCCCCTTCCAGTGTGTACTCTTGCAGCAAGATGTTCTTCGTATTGGGGCCTTTCTTGAGCATCACCACCGCGCCACTGTGGTTGGCCCTGGGAGCACCCGCCAGCACCGTCAGCTGGCCTTTCTTGGTCATACTTTTGCTTGAGTCCAAAGCAAAACCTGTGACCAGGAGACGAAGGTCTGTGAGTAGAGCTGTTAAAATTAATTGATCGACAAGTAATCAATTATCAAATTAACTCATTCACTCCCAGCCATATTCACTGAAGCAACCCCCTTCGCTCATGACTGTTTTACTGGATTTTGACTGATTTTGCAAGGCCCAGAGAATATTGCGTTCTATTGCTATAAAAACATGGAACCTACCAAAAGAAATATTAAGAGTCTCTTCTTTCATCAGGAAAAAAAAAGTACATTTCGATAGCTAGGTTTCATCATTACTCACAAATCTGTTTAAAGCCGTGTGGAAAACAGGTTGTTGCAACATGGCTTTGGTTGATCTCTTATACTCTGCTGCCTCCTTCTGACCCTTTTTGTAATAACTACCTTTGCTTCAACTGTTCTAAGCAGTTCAGAGGCTGCATCAAAGCCTTCTGTATGCTCTAGCACAGTGGTGGCCAAGTTCCAGTTTTCCAGTGCCAGTTTTCCATGTTTCTCTCCACTAACACACCTGATTCATGATCAGGATCATTATCAGGCTTCTGCAAAGCTTGCTGAAGAGCTGATCACTAGATTCAGCTGCGCTGAGGGAGGAAGAAATGGAAAACAGGCTGGATAACGGCTCTCTAGGACCGTACTGCTCTAGCGTAAAAAACTAACAAACAAACAAACAAACAAACAAAAAACGCATAAATACGTTTTTGGGACCATGGCAACATTTAAAATAGAATATTTTTATACATTTGTGGGAGCAAATGAGTTCATCTACAACTATTTTAATAATCAACCAATTGTTTGGTGCCATTTTTTTTTTATTTAAAATTGTCCACATCCTTTGATTTCAGCATATCAACAGTAATTGGTCACTGATTTTTGTTGTCCTTCATGAAAAAAACTGATTATCTTCTGTGTTTAATCAAGGTAGGATATTTGCAAACATTTGTTTTTACTTTGGAAAACAATGACCGAACAGTAACAAATGACCGAACAGTAACAAAATACAACATCAATCCCCCTATTTTTTAATCACTATACGAAGTATGATAGAAAGACCAATCAATTGTTAATAAAAAGTAATCAGGAGGAAAAAGGTTTTTGTAATAATTGAATAATCGATAGATTAATCGATTCTAAAAAATATTTGATAGTTATAGCACTACTTGTGAGTACTTTGGTCATCTCTGTAAACACATGACACTGTGATGATTGTGCACGCAGAGCAGCTGTGACGAGTGAGCGCATTACCGAGGTAGCTGCTGGCAGGAGCAGGGACAAGGTCGGGGTTCTTCTCGTTTTCATCCCCTGCCTCAAAAGGCCCGTCGTCATAAATGTCCATATCGAGGAGAGTGTCATTCTTTTGTTCCAGACGGACCACACCTAGAGGAGAAGATGAGCGGGGAGTGGTGGAACAGTTTAAAAATGAAACAAAAATCCCAAACGGATCAAACCATGTGACATCTAATGGGCCACCTTTCCAGTTGTAAGCTCCAGGAGCCCCAAAGATGAAGTAGTGGTAGTCCTTGTCGAAAGTGGCTGAGAGGCCCTGCTGGCAGGAGCCGAACTTCTCGTGACCTCTCTGTCTGCCGTCACAGAAATGCCAGTTTCCTCCATCCTCGCTGGACAAAGGATCGATTTTCAAATCCTGACTCAGCACGTAGCAGCGGCCGATGATGTCGCGGTTTTCGATGGGGGTCCTCACGTTGGTCCTGCGCTGATATCGATGAGCGCAGGTCTGCATGGGCAAACCAAACACAATTTATGCATGTATTGTTTGCGGCCCTGTTATTCAAATTATTATATATATATTTTTTTTTACAGTTACTGTAATGCCCTCGCATGCGAGAAAAGAGAGCACGCTTGCCGTCTATTGGATGTTGAGAGAACAGTAAAAAACCATATCAACTCACACATAAGTTGGTGTCATACACACACTGGGTCATGTTACGTGCAGCCCTACCAGGCCCCGTCTCTTAAACTTAAGTTGCCCTCTTCTCGAATTTTGTTTCCCCACTTTAACTTTTTTACCGCCACAAACGTTTAATCACAATTAGTAAAATAACGATGTATGCCACCATAAACGTGAAATGACGTCAACTGTTTTTTTTTTTTTTTTTTTTTTAACAGTGCATCGTCAAAGTGCAGCGCTGCCTGGTCAGTGGGTTGTGGAACCAAAACACCCCACTAACTATGGCCAGAAGATGGCAGCCTTGTATCTCTTTTCAATGGGCTTCTGGTCTTAGAATGAAATATGACGGAATTGATTAAATCTGATTAAATAGAACATTTTCAAAGATAACATGAATGATCAAAGCCGTTGTCATATTAAACCGAATTCACAGAGTGTCACTAAACAAAAAATATTCATGTCAAAGTCACTGTTGTGGAGAAACTGTATCTTTTCACAAATGGCTTGTTTTCTCCTTATCTTTTCAATTTTCACTCAATGTCCCTCAAATTACATATTTTCAAATGAGCGGAAAGAATGGATTAAGGTAGAAACATACTTTCTTTTTAATGACAGAATGGAATGTGATCTTTCATTTGGTACCCATCTTGTATATGTAGTAAAAGCAGACAATATTCTGTTTGCCTTGAAAGATGAGTTAAAACGCTTGAAATCGGCTCGCACTGTAGGTTTTGTTTTTTGTTTTGTTTTGTTTTTTATTAATAATGTGTGTCAAATGTAAATATTAAATAAAGACAACCCAGGTAAAGCACAAATGCAGTTTTTAAACAGCAATTGTATTTATTAGGTTGCAAAAAAGAAATAAAATAAAATACAAAGCTATTTGGGCCTGAGTGGAAAAAGTGCTAATAACTAGTACCAGTACCTAATAACTGGTTAGGCCGCCTCCAGCAGCAACAACTCAAAGCAAGTGATTTCTATTACTAGTAATGAGTCTTTCACATCTCTATTGCGATATTTTGGCCCAATCCTCCTTGCAGAATTTCTTTCATTCAGCAACACTAAAGTGTACACAAGCATGAATGACCTTTATAAGGTCATGTCACTGGATTCACAAATACAATAATGTACAGTAAGTGTTTGAACTCCTTACAACTGTAACAGTAAAATGAAAGTGTCTGAAAATTTGGTCGTCTTACCACAATCTTGCCACCTGGCCCCTGACTGTTGACTCTCACTCCCATCCACTGGTTCTGTTTGCTTTCTCGAGTGGTGTCCTCTACACAATAGGCGAAGCCATTAGTGTGAAATGATTTCAAAAGATCAGAAGTAGATCATCTCCAGGCCACAGTCAGCAAAATCTCACCGTCGTCATCAAAATTAACTCGCACGCAGCTTCTAGAGGGTGAGCTCATGTCACAACTGTAGAGTCCCCCCGTCACTGTTGCCGTTTGACCGCTATAGCCTTTAGTTCTAGGGGCCCCGACCAGTAGCCTGGAACAGACACAAGAAAGAATTATAGAATATTATAATAAAATAAAAAAAAAATATATATAAAATAAAATACAAATAATATAAGAATATTAGAAAAAAAACACCATATGGGGCTCCATCAATTGCACACTGTTGCTGAGAAGCTTAAACTGTCATTTTCACTCTACTAGCGCTTCCTCTTGTGCATCACATTAGAACACATTCCAGTGTTTAACACAGCAACCAATTCAAGGACGCCTTCTATCTCTCTCTGCACACACACAGGACGTCTTTGTGGGTTGAAGATCGAGGCAAAGGCCACAAGCCGTTTAACTTATGAGCCAGGAAAGTGCTACTGATAAACAAGGGTGTCATCTTTTGTGCTTTTATGCTTTTGTGGCACATTTACATCCGCTGTCAATGGGTGCTGAGTTCCCGGTCAGGCATGATTCGTTTCACTATTTTGTACATTTTAACGTCATCCCACATTGATAAGAGAGAAGCGTGCTAAACTATTAATCAATTTGTAACAAGACTCTTGTAGACTCTTTGCTCTTCCTTCTCTTTGTGTCCTAATATGAGCTCTAACAGTAATTGGAAGCTAGTCCGTTAGCTTGGCTTTAATATTAACACATGTACACCACACAGCAGCTTGCTTCTCTCAATTCAATTCAAACAGGACAATGGAGCAGTCTCTGACTACCTAAATCGTTTCTCACTACAATAATATAATATTCTGGATCAGGACCAGCCCGAAGAGAGAGAGAGAGAGAGAGAGAGAGAGAGAGAGAGAGAGAGAGAGAGAGAGAGAGAGAGAGAGAGAGAGAGAGAGAGAGAGAGAGAGAGAGAGAACTAATTAAAGGTATTATATCACTGTATTTTAAGCCCTTCCACAGTTAACTATAGGCATATAATGATTAAATCTTACCTTTGATACTATGGCGATGTAGTTTTTTTTTTTTTTTGGGGGGGGGGTTTCAAATATTAGGTATTTTGCTGGCTATTTTTGTTAAGTAGAAGTGAAACGTATTGTGATAGAAAGAGGACCAGGCTCTCAATTTCTGTTCTAATTCAATCACGGTGGACAGACTTCCATTCAAAACTGAAAGTATAGAATCCAAATGATCTTGAAATAAGATTAATAGTGAACTAAAGAATTACTTTGTTGTAATGTGTCTTTAATAAGCAAAATAGCACACTATAATACTGTGCTTTATAAAAACAGAGTAGGGATAAAATGAAAAGAAAATGAATTCTTTTGGTATGCACCTTGGCCACCAAAGAATAATATATGCCATTCTTCGCAGAGGATAAAGAAGATATACATGTAATTATTGTTATTTTATCAGCCCAAATGCTTTGCTCTAATGTTTGTGGTGAAATATCTGTTGCTTGCAGAATTAAGCCTAATTTATGCCTCCACGTTTGCTCTCGCGTTGATGATCGCCGTAGGTCACATGATCGACGCGAGCCATGAATTTTAAGTGCCGCGTCGCTCGTGGCCGGCTGCGGTGCACACGTCACCAATCCTTGAACGCCGTAGATGGCGGGGCGTAGCTCGCTTCTGATTGGTCCGTTCGATGGCGTTTTTTCTTTTTTTCTCTCTCTCTCTCCCCGCCCCCCGCCCAGATAGTTTCCGTGAAGGCAACTGGCGGCGCAAATCGACTTCCTGCTCGGAGACCACGGCTGTGCATGTGGATACGTGCCTGGGACGAGAGGTGGAAAACAACAATAACTTTTAAAAAAAACACACAAAAAACTGTGTTCGCTAAGCGCATGGCTGTTGTGTTTTGGCGAGTTTACGGCCGACACCGGTGCAAATTGGCAATAATTAATTGCCACGGTGATGAACTTATTCTCCCCCCGGCTTTGTTTCGTGTTTCTGAATTAAATTGAACTTCCTGAATCCGTCATAAAATGCAGAGGAATCTCCACTCTGTGGCGTCCCAGCCATAGCGACAGCGGGACTTGGTGTGAAACTCCAGCAGACACCGATGTGTATTGCGCACAAGTCGGAAGGCAAACGCACGGGCAGAGCTCCGACGTGACGCCTCCACACGAGCCTCTCGCAGAAGCATACTGAGGCCTTCACAACACCGATGCTATCCATTAGACTGTCCATGGTGTTTTGCTTCGTTTGCTAGCATTGAGCTAAAACCGAAAGGCTCCAGCTCACCCATGAGTCTAATGAGGATAAGTGGTACAGAAAATGGATGGCTAGAGCATAGCACTGAAATTACCCGCCGCTTCACTGACAGTAGCCCAGCTGTTAATCTTATCATTGAACAGCAGAGGAGGAAGCGCCATTACGGTGGCTTTGTTTACAGGAAGAACAAAGAAAAATAGACAGTGCGTATGTGTGGGTGTGCGCTCTGGTGTGTAATAATTTACACACAAATGCCTACACGGACACACATTCCATGGTGCAGAATCACTGGGACACCAAGACCAAGAGCAACAGAGTGACCGTAACAGAGTCATCCCACTGAGAGAGGTGTAATTTATTTTTTTGTTTTTTTCGTTGTTTTTTTCACGGCAGTGCTTCCTTAGGCGCAGCCTGTTGCTTGGCAACATCTGGCGGCACCCTGTCAGAGAGAGAGAGAGAGAGGGAGAGAGAGAGAGAGAGAGAGAGAGAGAAAGAGAGAAGCGAGAATGAGGCCAAGGCAACCATACTGTATGCTGCCCAACCTCTATTTTTCCACAAAATGTCTGCCAGAAGCCCATCCCAGGTGTTCAAAAATTTGCTGCCCAAATGAATAAATCATTTATGTCAGAATTCTGTTCAGCTAAGGCAGTTTTTTTTTTTAAAAAGGTATTTGATGTTGGATAATCTTACACAACCTGAGGCAGAAGAAACTCCAAGGAACAAAAAGTTGACACTCCTCCTTGTTCGGTAGCAAATAACAAGGCCCCACAATCTCAGTGCATGCTTAGTTATACTTCAATGATATCAACAGAGTCGACACAAATTGTATGAAGATAATAAAATATAAAATAATGCCCAGTTTTGATTGATACTGTCAGAGAGGATCCGTTTAGCAGTACAGTAAGTCCACATTGCAGCCGACATGAACTCCCCTTTGAACTTGAGAAAACACAATGCGGTTTTTATGTCTATATTTCTTGTTACTGAATTTACATTAATTTATGTTATATTATAAATTCCTTCTTATTATTAGTATTATTTATTAAATGCATTACTGTTTGTCATAAATATTCAGAAGTTGCACATTCCTATTTTAGTTTTGTCTATTTGACATTTATGTTCTAAATAAAATAATAAATCAATTGTGTTTTCTTCACTGAGTATTTAATTTTTCTCAAGTAAATAATTGGAGGTCTGCTTTTTTTTCCCTTTACTTGAGTCATCTAATCTAAACTTATTCAAAGCACAATTACTTTACAGTTTTTTTTCCAATTGCTGAAACACAATTTTGCAAACTAGGCTCGTTTGAAGTTTGTGAACACAATTCACAAAACCACACACCCACATTGCAAAACCCCTCTCATATCCTCCAAAATGAAGCACTGCAACCAAAACTACATATCGCTTTGCCAAAATCAAACCTTTGTACCAAGTGGTACGCACGTCATTCATGTCACCAGATTTATGTCTCATCAACTACACTGTTGGACATAATGCACAGCACTGTCATCTTTAGTATGCTTTGCCATAATAATAATAATGTTCAAACTTTTTAACAATTTAAATTTCCTTTTTTTTTTTTTTTCACAAGTCAGTACAACATATGCACAGCAGATATGTTTACATTGAAGTGAACAAATATATATGTTCACAAAACAGTAAACAGAAAGAAAATTGCAGGAAAATATATCTCTATATCTCTTGAACGCACCAATCATGAACATCTTTCATGTTTGAGGTGGAAGTTGTCAGAGAAACAGTTTTATCAGAACAGGACATATTTTCAACAAAATTGGGAGCTTTTCCTTGCCTGGGATAATGACCCATTAGCTTCCTCTTTCTTCTTCTTTTGGTATTTTGCTATCCATCCATCCATCCATCTATCTATTCATCCATCCATCCATCCATCCATCCATCCATCCATCCATCCATCCATCCATCCATCCATCCATCCCAAAAAATTAGGCAACCTCTCGCATCGCATCATCTGACGCAAAAATGGCATCTCGTCTCCATGTTTTATTTTACATACAGACAAGCGTTTATCAGAGAAAATATGTGTTCATATGGTGATGCAGGAGTGGGTGTTATTCTATTGTGTACATGCCAGGCAGCTAAGTGGTGCTGCAATGTAACGGTGCCATGTCCATGCGCTGCACATGATCAGAATCTCCCTTCATCTTTGATCTGCATTCTGCGTCAATGATCTACGCTGTGAAAATGACGGAATATTGTTGCTCTGTACTAAGTTGTGACATGACAAAAATTTTTTTAATTCCATTCCATTATTAAGCTACAGGGGTTTTGAGCGGGTCTAAATAATCGAACGCCGGTTAGGGAGGTTTTATACTACAAATGAACCACAGCAATAAACACTTAATTTGTGTTAAATCAACACCTTTCTAGTGACTGCTCTTGTACTGGCGCTCGATTGCGCAAGTGTACCTAATAATGTGTCCATCGACTGTACACTCTCACACTCATTGGTCAAACTTCCGCTAAGCTTTTATACCCTCACTTTCATTTAGAGGCAGGAAGCTCTGTCTGCCAATGATGACTCACGCCTACTCACACACGTATGTACAGGTACACAACCATAGCAAGCTCCTCCTGCCCTCACCTGCAGGTACACGCACAACACATTGCTGTAGGGCGTGAAGAATCAAATATGATATGACTAAATACTTGCTGCACACGTGGCTGGGAGAGGATTGTGACTCAAGCGTGAAGGAGTGGGGGGCACAAATGAACATCAAAGCACACTCACACTAATTTTACCATATAATATTTGTAAACCAATAAAGTCACATATTCACTTCTGAAACGAGCTCATTCCAGCTCTGTGATGATCTTACAAAACAAACGTAGCTTGTGCAAGCATGCACACACATATCCAAATTTGTAATCTGATGTTCCACATCCCGGCACGGTGGATGACTGGTTAGCATGTTTTCTTGACCGCTTATTCCTTATTCAGGGCACACATAGAGACAAACAACCATCCACACTCACGCGCACACCTAGGGACAATTCAGAGCACCCAATTAACCTGCCATGCATGTCTTTGGAATGTGGGAGGAGACCGGAGTACCCGGAGAAGACCCACGCGGGCACGGGGAGAACATGCAAACTCCACCCAAGAAGGTCGGAGCCTGGACTCAAACCCGAGTCCTCAGAACTGGGAGGCGGACGTGCTAACCAGTCACCCACCGCGCCGCCCAGTGTTAAATCCATAAGGAACATAAACAAAGTATACCAGTATGCAGTATTTAGTAGAAGAAGAAGAAGAAGAAGAAGAAGAAGAAGAAGAAGGTTATCTTGACTTGAATTATCAGATCAGTAATTAGTTAGTGGTAAATGGACTCCCTGGAGTGGAAAGTGAAAGAATGAATCCCTAAATGCAATCCAATTTATTTACACATCAGTTCAACATGCATTATTTTTAAGAAATGGTTGGTTATCAGCATTCTTTAAGCTAAACATATGTTTTGATTTTTTATTTAAAATAATTTTTACTTGAATCATCGCTCCAGCGCACCGAAGAGGAGTGAGGATAAGTGGTACAGAGACCATAAGAACATCTATTCCCCTATATTAAAGATCGGTGTTAAGTGTACATAATGTTACAGTGTCTTAAAATAATTTAAATGATACTTTTAAGGAATAAAACCTCATTTTTGATGAGCACTTAGGCCAACTGCACGACCGTATTTTATTCAAGCCTTGGATTTTTTGAGGTTGTACTTGGTCTAAAAATTTTTAGAACCACTCTTTTAACCTCACCTTCATTCAAAGCACGACGTATTCCTCAAACTAATTCTAAAATTAAAAACCCGTTTTTGTGTTGTTTTTATGAGATAAAGCTCTTTAAGATGAGATACAAAGTATAACATTTCTTTGCAAGATAAGAGTAGCGAAAGATAGAGAAAAAGCTCAAAAGCAACTTTTAAAGGCTACTTTATGCAGCTTTGATTCACATTCCACCATTGTCAGTGCACAATCCTTCCATAATAGGATCCGCTGTCATTCCAGAGTAAAATATGGACAGCTATTTTCACAACAACCCTTGGCTTTTTGATTCATGTTGTAAAATGTAATATCTCTTGTGTATTATTACACATTTTAAGCACGTTTGTTATATTTTCGTCTTGATTATAATAATTAAAATGTTTATTTTGTATTAACTACACTTTGCTGCACTTACGTAGATTTTTCATGTATCTATAGTTTACTTAAGTGTTTGTTTTTCTGATAACTTTTTACTTTTACTCCTTTAAAAACAGACGTGGGGGGAATGTGACCCATGGTGTATTAACGAAGAAAAAGAAAAACATTCTCAATACTTGTACTGTACTTTCATTATATTTCCATTTTGTTATGTGCATTCAGATTCTGCTTGGGAAAGTTAGGAGGAATCCTTAAGGAGTCTTGATCACACAGATATCTCTACATTAGAGTTTAAGTTCTTTTACCACCTTTGTTTAAAACCCTGTGAGTCTAAAAATGAAGTCCTCAAAATGTTTTGTTCGCTATCACCTGTGGGCCAACGTGACGTGAACGCGCACGCAAACATGGACGCGCCCAACGGCTCACTAATAATTAAACTTTAACAGAAAAGGCAAGACTTCTTAAACATTAACAAAGGTTGAAAAGTGAAGGACGCAGACTCATTGGTGTAGAAAAGGAGCTATCTATACCTGAGCCCAAATGATGACGTAGAGTTTTAGCGCATATCACATACCTTAAACGCAAAATATGAGAATAAAAGTTGCTCTCACATTCGTTTATCCTGTGGGTAAAGCTGCCGGTGCATGGCAAGGGAGAATCCGAAGAGGCTTTTTGGATCTCCGTCCTTGCGCAGGACGTCCTCGGTGTCCAGGTTGAAGGCTGAAGACAGCCGACCGCATCCCAGCAGGAAGGCGAGCAGCAGCCGCAGTCCACCTGACGTGATCCCCTCCATGACACTCGTGCGGATTCAATGGAAAAGTTGTGTAAAATGTGAATCCTCGCTGCACGAGCGCACTGACACTGTGAGAATCTAAGGAGGGGCTGCGCGGTGTCCACTTTTCACTTGGGGTTGCCCCTCCCTCGACTAGACTGACACACGCACACACACGCACGCACAAAACCTACTATCATCTCACGCAGCCTGGAATCCAAGGATTGGGAAATTTAACATAGGCATTTAAATGTGCAACTTTGCAACAAGTCCTAATAGAGTCATAGGAAACCTAAATAGTTCGTAGGTGTGAACATTCTGGAGAGGTAGGTACAATCTGACACTTTTGAAAGAAAAAAAAAAAGGTTGCGCTATTGATTCAACTACTTTCCTTAAAGCAGGGGTGTCAAACATAAGGCCCGGGGGCCGGATCAGGCCCGCAATGGGGTTTAATCCGGCCCGCGAGATGGTTTTGTAAAGTTTAAAAAAAAAAAAAAAAAAAAAAAAGACTGTCGGCCCAATTAATCAGCCGGCTACAATCAAAGCTTATAAATTCATAATTACACAAGTAAGGCTCAGTTGAGCAATGCATCTTGTACATGGAATTGCTCTGAATGTCGTTATTTTAAACACAATTTAAAGTTAGTTTGTTTAAAAAATAAAAACATGAATCAAACACAAACATGCTGAATAAGACACATTCAACTACACATATGACAAGGATTAACGTCCTTATAACTTCATTAACGGCACCCGGCACACAATCAGAGAACAATATACAGGTTTATGCAAAAAAAATTTAGGACAATATTTGTACAGATGCGCCCCACAATTTACGGCTGGCCCACAAATAGCGAAAATCTGCATGTAATTGACGGCAATGTTTTACAAATTATTTTACAATTTTACCGATCCGGCCCAATTACAAATATATTTTCCTCCATGTGGCCCCTGAGCTAATATGAGTTTGACACCCCTGCCTTAAAGTGTATACGAAGAGGATACCTGCAAAATAATAACAACACCTCAACAAACAAAACCCCTTCCTTATTGGTACACAAATAGTAGAACACCATAATATCATTAATAATAATCAGGTGAAACTGTAAAAGTACTGATTCAACTTTAAAAACAAAACAAAACAAAAAACTTCCCTATGTTGTATATGCCACGGAAGAGGCGGAACGTGATTTTGCACATCAGTTTATTTCCGGTCCGCGTTGTGTGGCACAAAGTCAGAAGCAAGCAAGTATTTTTGACGCAGCCCACACGTCACAAAGCGAACCAGAAACAAACTGTTGTGCAAAAAAACAGTCCCGCCTCTTCCGTGGCATATACCCCATTTTGTTTACTTAGCTACATAGTGCTCTTAATGCGAAGAAGAAAAAACTAGCTAGCCCAAACGGTAGCGAGCTCTTATTAAATTCATATGCTAAGGTTTCCCCATAGCTTTTCTAGCTTTCTGAACAAAGTAGGAGAAAAGTAGCTTACCGGCAGCATGATAACTGGAAGAGGAAGAAAAAAATACACCTTACCTGTATGATTGGCATATGGACGAAACCTCGAAAATAGTCACGTTTCAATTCAGGGGACCCCAAAAAAGGCATGTTTGGTCAACCATTAACATAATCAAAGAGTGCAATGCATTTTCAACACTTTCGATTGGTTAATAATTTGTACAAACAAATTAAAAAAAGAAAAACACAGATAGCATAGATTATTGAAATATATGAAATTTACCAAATTGCCTTATGATGTTGCCCTGCGATTGGCTGGCGACCAGTTCAGGTTGTACCCCGCCTACTGCCCAAAGCCAGCTGAGATAGGCTCCAGCACCCCCCACGACCCTTGTGAGGAATAAGCGGTCAAGAAAATGGATGGATGAATGTTGTCATTCATGGCAGTTGAAAAAGTAAGCACATTTTGACAAATAAGGGTGCAAAGTAAAGATATGTCATATCTGTTTAAAAAAAAAAATAAAGTAGAAAAAATACACTTTTTAATTTTAAACATAATTACATTGAATGTAAAGAATTAAACAATTTTTCCGTCACTATTAATTCATTGCGATTGTTGTGTGTGCGCCTCGGTCACTTAGGAGCTATATAAAACAGACAGTGGCAGAAAGATATTTCTGGAGACGGCGGAGATGGTCACAACACCATAGTAAGCTGCAGTAATATTAGTCGTATATTGTCTGCATATAGGCCTATGTGTTGCTTCACTGTTTGTTTTCAAATAATGGATTCACGCCGCAACAGCAAGGCTATTTGTCAGCCAGTGTATGGCGTTTTTGCATGTTTGTTATGCTCTCTTTTTTTACGTTTTAATTTGACAGTAAACATCAAGTGCAATAAAATGCTTTAAGTCTTTCTTTGCAAGAATTGTTCACTATCTGCCAAATTACTTTGTTTTTAAGTGGCTTTAGTTCTGTCATCACACAGCGCTTGTATCACTGTTTTTTCAAGGTCAATGTCGAACGTCGTAAGTTGGCTCACAATCTGAAAGCAAGCACCACCGTATCAATCTGCACGTCATTATGTGCATGGTGACCCATTAGATTTGAGCGAGAGATGAAGACTGGATACGGACCGTGCACACTCAAAGGCGACTCCCTGACTATATGACGGCGTCGCAGGCATTTCATGAGACCCACCACTTGTTCCTCACAACACAACGTGTCAGCAGACAACGCGGGCTTTGTGTGCACGGAGAGAAAGAGGGCAGACAGAAAGGGAGAGAGAGAAAGAAGCCGCCCACATACTGTACAAAAGGCAAAAATAATGGTGGAAGACGGGAGTGCTGAAGCAGAGAAAGGGCAAACCGGGAAGAATGCTGTTCCTATCCATCTAATTATTACAGCATTGGAACTTGAGGATCGGCCTGTTAGGAATTGTCTTTGAAGCCTTTGTTGTCTATTTCATTGTTTTCATGTAGTCTTTAAAGCCCACTGTCACATTTTTCATAGTTAGGTCCTGCATGCTTTAAAGCTGCTCAACATTGTGCTGTTCTAGTTTCAGTTCAGTGTAGCATGGGAAGAGCACCAGAGGTCAGAAACAGTAATCAGCCTTATCGTGTTGAAAGAACAGTGTTCAAAGTGGACGAGGGAGAAATACGGTTACTCCCTCTGACCTTCAAAGTGCTCACACACACATTTGCCAGTAAACAGCTCACCTTCCTCTCTTATACACGCATACCCAACCTTTTATTTTATTTTTTTTAACTCTTTCTCTTCTCTCAATTTAAAGGTGCATTGTGCCGTTTAAAAAGGTAATATTAAAGCTTTTTCAGGGAATTTCACAATAAGATACTAGCTAGCTCGACTTACCAGTTTAATTTGTTGTGGGACTTATTTATTTACTTTATTCATGTAGCTAATTAATTTTCCCGATTGAAATAATGAATGGATTGCCATCAATCACTGTACATTGGGACAGGCTGAAAGTCACAACATCTGTCTGGTTGCTTGTATGAGTGCCTTTAAGGGGTGTGGTCTAGTGACTGACATCAAAATCTAAAGTCAGGCTCGAGAGTTAGCGTCTGGGTGTGGCCTACATAAGCTCCTTGAGTGTTCGTATTTTCTTTTTACTGCTCATTATTTTCTGTTTACACTCAAAATAAGCAGTTACGTGGTTTTCATTTTATTCGCTTCCCATATCAATTGTGAACTGAACCGTGAGTGATTGTTAGCAAGACCACTCATCAATCATTATGGGATGTTTTGACCTGGAAAGCATACTGTGGTAGTAACAACACTTTTTTTTTTTTTTTTTGAAGGATTTTCATTCAAATATTAAAAACAAATGGTACATCACTTTGTCCAGTTAAATTCAGGACTGTCTCAGAAAATTTGAATATTGTGATAAAGTCCATTATTTTCTGTAATGCAATTAAATAAGAAAAAAAAAAGCCAAACATTCTGGATTCATTACACATCAACTGAAATATTGCAAGCATTTAATTGTTTTAATATTGCTGATGATGGCCTTTTTTTTTTCTTTTTCTTTTTAACTTGGTCTAAGGAAATGTTCTAATATTTTGAGATAGGATATTTGAGTTTTCTTAAGCTGTAAGCCATAATCAGCAATATTAAATTAATAAAAGGCTTTCAATATTTCAGTTGATTTGTAATGAATCCAGAATGGATGGCATTTTTGCTCATTTAATTGCCTTACAGAAAATAATGGACTTTATCACAATATTCTAATTTTCTGAGACAGTCCTGTATGAGTCCCTGAAAATGGAGGCACTATACTCTGAATAAAAGGGCTGTAATTCCTAAATGGAAGATATTTTGTCTCTGCAATTGTCACTCTCCAACTATTTCTTGGCCCACAAACAGTATATAGTGTCAGTGTCACATAGACAAGCCTGAAGCCCGACCTAGTGTTTGTCCTTAAATCTACAGCCTCATGTGAGCAGTGGAAGGAACAATTGAGCAGAGCAGAGGGAGTGGCATAATAAACACAGACGTGTAAAGTGTATGTGTGTCTTTATTGCACTGTACAAATACATAGCCTTGGGTTACTGATAAAGGTGGTTCACTTGTACAGTCCGTTTTACTGAGCCTATGATCTTTAACAACTGCTACCAGGTAGTGCCAGTTCACTGAACAGAGCTTGTTATGTAACTTGACGTATCAATACCGCAATTCCAATGAAGTTGGAATTGCCATGTCACGTTTTAACATGATAAGTACGTGAATTTTATCATGTAAAATCAGGAAACTTATGTAAAAATGTGAAAATGATCTTTTTTTTACATTAAGTTTCACGTTTTTACAGTCTTACGTTTTTACATACTTTTACATATTTTTGCAGTTTCACGTTTTCACATGATCATTTCACATTTTAACATGATACATATTATGTTATAACATGAAACTTATCATGTAAAAATGTGAAAATTATCATGTTAAAACATGACGTTTTTTGTTTTGTTTTGTTTTTCTCCTGGTGTGGCAGCAATGGGGTATATGCCACGGAAGAGGCGGGACTGTTTTTGCACATCAGTTTGGTTCCGGTTCGGTTTGCGACGTGTGGGCTGCGTCAAAATACTTGTGCTACCGACTTTGTGCCCCTCGGTTGCGCGTTTGCAACCCGGACTGGAACCAAACTGATGTGCAAAATCACGTCTCGCCTCTTCCGTGGCATATACCCCATATGCTTCCGTAATTTTAAAGGTCCGGTCTGCCGGGTTGACTCTGGAAAAGGCACTTTTTAAATACAGGATTTAAACAAACAAACTACTTCTCAATTTACAGGTCAGGGCTTGTCTTCATTTCTGGTGGTGATTTTGTCTTAACCCCCCAGCCTGTATTTTGCCATTTTGTGTTTGTTTTGTAAACCGCGGGACGTTTCTGTTGAAAGACAGTGTTTACACCGCTCCAGCCAATCGCAGGGCGGGGGGTGGCGCGTCGCAAACGGTGCCGGGCGAATTTGCCAGCTGCGTGACGTCACTCCCGCGGCAATTTGAAAGCACGCACGGATTATTATTTTTTTTCACTCACTCATTCACACATGTAAGCTTTTGTGAGTGAGTGAGTGAGTGAGTGAGTGAGTGAGTGAGTGAGTGTGTGAGTGAGTGAGTGAGTGAGTGAGTGAGTGAGTGAGTGAGTGAGTGAGTGAGTGAGTGAGTGAGTGAGTGAGTGAGTGAGTTAAAAAAATAAATAAATCCGTGCGTGCTTTCAAATTGCCGCGGGAGTGATGTCACGCAGCCGACAAATTCGCCCGGCCCCGTTTGCGGCGCGCCACCCCCCGCTCTGTGATTGGCTGGAGGGGTGTAAACACTGTCTTTCCACAGAAACGTCCCGCGATTTACAAAACAAACACAAAATGGCAAAATACAGGCTGGGGGGGTGGGGGTTTAGGACAAAATCACCACCAGAAATGAAGACAAGCCCTGATCTGTAAATTGAGAAGTAGTTTGTTTGTTTAAATCCTGTATAAAAAGTGCCTTTTCCAGAGTCAAACCGGCAGACTGCGCCTTTAAACAAAGACTCATGATTCAAACGTAGCGGCACTCAAGCACCAAGGTTAATGCGTGTTTTGATTACAGTTAAATAAGAACTACTAATCTGTGTTTCCCCCTGTCCAACAGTTACATCATCTGGTCAGTTTTGCTGATTTCTACCACCAGGAAGCGAGCAGTTTGAACGAATGAACTCAGAGGTCTTGAAACAGAAGATATAGTAGGAACAGATATGCACACACATGCACACGCCAGTCATCTGAATAGTCCGTAACCTAAAGCTGACACCAGCACAAAGCAGACCAGACTGCCCTGCAGCCATAGAGAACTTTTATAGCCGTTATGAGGTAGAACTCATTGAAATTCACAAACACAAATGCACGCCCACACTCTTTTGTGTTACCGCTGTGAGAATATTTATGGCAATAATGTAAGTCCACCATCTTTGCCTAACTCCCTCAAGTGGTACACAAAATAATCCAGTACAGTTCAGTTGTGTTTAACTTTTGAATTCAAGACATTTGCATTTAATCTCTAAGGATTGTGAATTTTCATATAGTTATTTAAAACTTTTATTGAACTTTATGTGCAATACATTTTAATTCAATCATTATTTAGCTACAGTGTTTCCATCAACACAATATGTTCTTGGACAAATTGCTCACTAACAGTAGATATTTGACATTTTAAAGATAATTGAATTTTTTTTTTTCTTAGAGGTTGGTTGGTTACCATTCCACATTTTGTGTTTGTACTCTCCTTGATCTCTTTGCTCACTTCTGTGCCCGCAACTGTCAAGTGTTTCTCCCATCAACCCTCGGAAGGCTGCTGTGTTTATGTAATAACGAAGCAAAAAAAAAAAAAAAAAAAAACACATACAGGGAGAGACAATGGAAAAAATATTTTTTTAAAAGCTGGGTATATTTCATCCCAAGTTCTGTCACACCAAATTCCTCCAAGTACTATGATGGCACTTCCCGAAATTGTTGGAAAAGTTTTGGAAGAAGAGAAATATGTAAAATGTCGTAAGATAATGACACATTAATATTGATTGTGAAATAATTCTATGGTCCTGATTGGGTAACTTGTCCCTTTTAAGTTTATTTATGTATTTATTTTTCTCCCCCCAAGTGGCCTGCTCACATGCATGCTCAGTTAGGTGTTTTCTTTCAGCAGAATAACCGGTTTTCCCCGAGTCCAAACACATTGAAAAAGGTCAATTAATTTTTACATCTACACTTTATGTTGATAGCATTGTGTCAGTATTTTACCCCATTACATTTATAAGTAATAGGGGTGTGAATTGCCTAGTACCTGACGATTCGATTCGTATCACGATTCACAGGTCACGATTCGATTCGATACCGATTAATCCCGATACGAATTTATAACTCGATTGCTGCGATTTTTTTTTCATTCAAATTTAGAAAATACTAATCAGTAAGCTTGTAGAGTGTAAGATTTATATGAAAATGTATTATTTATTTATCTGAAATTTCAGTCTTATAGAGGTTGTAATCTGTTTCATGTTTGAACAGCATTAAAATAAAATATTAAGGCTTAATGTTCCGTTCATATAACATTCTTCCATGCTCAAGGTGTGAATCCTAACCCGAAGTCAGACGTTTTGTTGAATATTTTGCCATTAAAAATGGAAGTTTAAAAATCGATTCACACACACAAAAAAAAAAGAAAAAAAAAAGGCAATGATGATAAGATGTTGAATCGGTAAGACTACCGAATGAACAATTCTGAGCTCTTAAAAAAATAAAAAATAAATAAAAATAAAAAAATCGATTTTTTTTATTGAATCGATTCGAGAATTGCGCGATGTAGTATCGCGATATATCGCCGAATCGATTTTTTTTTTAACACCCCTAATAAGTAACATCTTCATATTCATTTTGGTTGCCTGCTTGTTGTGAATTTAAAAAAATGCAGACATACAGAACACAAAGAACACACTCAGAAATTAAGCTGTGATCCATCACATCATTGCTCCCATGACGAAAACAGTAAAAAGCATTCCAGGCAATAAGAGTCAAGAGTTCAAAAACAAGGTTTCCTACCATGTAAGTGCCAATCAAGGTCTTCCTTGACATCTTTACAAGTTACCGGTGACTTCAGTTTACAAAGTCAACTGCTGTCACACCTGGTTGCCTTCCCACAAATTAGCTTCAGCTTGTGACACTCATTGTGGCAAAACACTCCTGTATCCAGTAATGGACTCAAAGATTTGTTCCTGACAAATCCCACTGCCCGCTCAATCATATCCCAATGCTGAATACGGTTAATTTTTAGAAATACTACGTATCGAATCACCTTTTATTGGAGCGGTGCACACCCCAACTGTTTACCATTAGCATTAGGCTAGCAGAGCTATGTGGTTGTGTGTTTCTCAGCCGAATGACAGTTGGATAAATCCGGTCACTCGTATCTCAAGACACCACTGCATTGTTTTTAGGCCTACTCAATTCTTATTGCCAAGCCATTGATGTTACTTCTATCAACCGGTAGCTACATGCCCCAATAGAGTGAATGTTCATTTAAAAATGATGACTTGCGTTAACCGTCCTCCAGGTGCATTGACTACTTCTGTTCGGTAAAGTGACTGACGACATGAATCACATTCAGTACATGTAGTTTATGCATGTGTAGTAAGACGGATCTGCACGCACACGTCTTAAAGGTAAACTCATGTTGCTCTGAGGTTAATGTGGAATCCTTGAATTCCTGAGCTGCTCCTCAGCAGAATCCCAGGTAAGTGTGATAAATCACACTTTCACTCCCACATATGAACATCTGGAATCAGAGATCGTGCAACAAATATTATGACAGAATCATTATATCGCACAAAAATGTCAAAATGAAAATATTGACCACATTGTTATGTGTTCAGATGATTATATGTTAACATCTTTATGGGAAAATTCTGATAAAGCCTCTTTTCAGTCCCAATCCAGGCAAGACATGCTTGAATGAGTTTGGTGTGAAAGAACGTGACACTGTGTACTTTTGTAGCCGTTTTGTCCAACTTAAGGACATCCGAGCAAAGGAGAATTGTTTTCCAGACAAGCAGTGCAGTGGGATGGGAGGCCGGGAATGAGTCCCAACATGCCGGAAAGGAATGAAGGATGAATTCATGACTAGAGTCTGACACCTCACCCTGCCGCTCCCAGCTCCTGCCTAAATCCTCAACACTTACCCATTTTCTTCAGTCGGCACAGTTGCAAGCTCACCATTACTAACAAATGTTTAGTGTAATATAAGTGCACAAATATGACTTTAATCTCAATATTACACCATCATAGAAAATTATGCAACAATTTTATTCAAGGTTGACTACCATGTGTACAAACATGCTTGGTATCTTTTATCACAAGATACATGGGAAATAAAATCATAACTCATGAATCACTTCCTGACTGGACATGAGTAACAAACTCACCTTTATTTGTCCAATCCTGTCTGCCCCACCCACAACACTGACATAAGCGCATGTACACAAACACACACCCTTTAGTACATGCACAGGAAGTTACCAAACACACCCTCGGGGATGTTTTTTCACAATGGCACCACCTTAAATCAAATTTATGACAAATGGTTGCAAAATCACATGTTAATAATTCACACCAGACCTTTACAAAGTTGACGATATCCCTGATGTGTTTTTGGGAAGAAAAAAAAAAGAACTTTTTTTTTTGCCCTCATTAAGGTGCACCTGTGTTGTTACACTTCTTCGCTTTTATTTTGAAACACTGACTTTACGGGCTACAGGATGTTTAATGCTGATGCTGCCGAGCTTTGACGAGCGAGAAAGGAGGGTCGTTTTAGCCTGAGGTTGTGAATAAAAGCTTTCATAGTGGAATATTGTTTCTGTTTGAACCCCTTGATACACATTACAACACACACACTATCAAAGTGGAAGAACAGCAGGGAATTTATGTCGCCTGGCTACAACACACCGTGAGGTCCAGACGCTGCATTTGAATTTAAAAGACCGGGGTTGCGCTTTCTCACCTGTAGATGGCAGTGTTCGCCACAATTTTATATAGGTAACGAGAGTAGGACACTGGTTTTCTAACCATCCAAGACTTCGCCACTACATCAGACACCACAGAGGACCCTGCTGACGGTAGAGCACTGGTCCACTGTTTCAAGGCCAGGACAAAAAACACACTGCCCTTCCTGAACCTGAGATTTGAATTTCCATTGGGCCCTCCTCTCCAGAACAGCTGAATGGACCTTTATAGTAAGGATTGTCCTGTAATTAGAACACACCCTTCTTAAAAAGGGAGACCATCACCCCAAGCTACAAATCTACAGGCACTGTCCCCGATGTGCCTGACTGGATCGCAGACTGGATCTTCGCAGGGTCGCCAAATACTTCTATGATGGTGCTTAGAAGTTCTTCACGGATGTCTGATTGTCTGACTGATGAAGGCTAAAGGCCGCACTTTACTTCCATTTGTCCAGCAAAATTCAAATGTTACATATAAACGTTAAAGCAAATATGTCATATTATCATATATCATAAACAAATGAATGCACTGATTCCCAACCTTTACTGAGCATGGATGCAGGCACATATTTGAGAAAACTCTCAAGGCATACCACCAAACAAAAATGACACAAAAAGTATATGCGTTGACAGAATGATGACCTCATCTCATTTTACTGTAATAAATAAATGAAACGAATAAAATGCAATTAAAAAAAAGAAGGGCGAATGGATTATTTCTCTTGACACACCTGATGTAAAGTGTTTTTTTTCTTTACGGTCTCCATGCCTGCACTGTACACTAATGGATCCATCGAGAAGCTGCAGAATAGTCACACATACATAGCCTAATGTTCACTCGTAAAACATGATAATGAAGAAAAGAAAACTGGAAATGTAGCATAAAGCCATTATGTATAACTATGCCGTATATGTGGCGTGGCCTCCATCAAACAAAAGACTGCGGAAATGTTGTACTTGTTGTGCAACACAGGCGGGAGGGAGCGTTACCTCCCCCAAGGAGCTCTGCTACCACCTGGTGTCGGACTCGTTGATGAACGCTCAGTACAACATGGGTAAACTGCATGTTCAATGTATAGCACACGTTGTACCTTTACGAATATAATATGAAGGGTATTGATTTGATCACTTTAATTGCCTTATTTTTATATATAAATAAAAAGCACATTTTATCTATAATTTCAATAGCACACATACACAATATGTTTAAAATGTGATGTTTTCACTCCTTGTGGAGCCGTACAGATAGTAACCAAAAAAACGACCTCAGTACTAAAGTATGTATTGGCAAAATAAATGATTAATCATTTCATTAATTAGAATCTTTTCACTAGGGGTAACTTGATTGTTCATTAATCTTCAAGGAGAATGACCTGAAATGACTTTATACACGACCATATCAAAAAAAAAAAAATTCAATCAGCTACTGTTTATTTAAATCTACTCAGGTTTTTTTTTGTTTTGTTTTTTTAAACATCCATTTTTAGGTCTTGTCACTCTCGCAAGGGTGCAAATTCGACAGATTGTGACCTACTGTAGGTTTTAGTTGCAAGAAAACTAAAGTTAGTAAAAATTCAGTTTCATTACATGGACAAAAGCTATGTACTGTATATTGTGAAATGATAAGTTTGTTAGTTTGGGGAAAAAAAAATGCTTACAGTACTGTAAACAGAGGGATAGGTACATTGTTACCACTGTACTGTACAATCGTTGATGATTCTCTCTCTCTCTCTCTCTAAAAACATAGCTTGTGAGTATTTAACTATTACTATATCACAAATTTCACTTATTGGAATATACAACCCCCCCTGATGGCGGGAGATTACTATAATCCATTTTTTTTTCTCATGAAAATGTAGTTGTATGGAGGGTTCCTTTTCTTTGATACAGTTCTTGCATTGGCTTTTCTTCCTGGCTCGACTGTCCTATTGATCGGACCAATTCATGGCCAGCTACATGAGCGATAGCACGTTAGCGTGGAGGTCAATTTCCTGCCCTCGTAGTTGTTTTTCGAGTAAGGCTCCATCATTCGCGCAGGCCCCAACAGCTCTAATTTCCCCTGCTTGATCACACTGAACCTTTAATGAGCTCTCATCATCTCATTACGAGCCGGCTTGACGAGGAAGCCGTTTTTGTCTTGAGTTACATGCACTGGTTTAAAGGGTGATTACCTACGGTCCGGATAACCTGATTCCTAGCTCATTTGCTGCATGAGCTACTCCTGTGTGTGCATGTGTGACCCAAGATTCTACAATGACATTGCTAATACTGTTGTACTAATGCTATTGATTACTGGACTACTAATGGGGTCCCCTAAACCCTCATTCATCATCACTGATATGGTTATGATAATAGTAGATCCTCCAAAGGGAAATACATGGCTCTGAATTGATTTTTTATTTTTTTTTTCCAACTGTCATGAAATTGTCAAGGTAAGTTCACCAATCACAGTTTAGCGATTATGATCATGAATCAGTTCTAGGATCAAACTCACCATTATGAAACCCTTTTCAATTGAAGAGAGAATCGTATTACATTCACGTGAGGAGAAAAAACATCTTTGATTTTATTTTTTTTGTGTCTGTCTTTCCAATTTATTTTATTTTGTTTGATGGAAAAATCCCCCACACCCCCACTCAATTTTTTGGGGATGTTTAGTTTTTTTTTTTTTTTTATTATTATTCTTTTTTTCCCCGAAATTGTAACCTACCACCAGTTTTTTCCTGATTTTTTTTTTTATGATAAAAAAAAATATATATACCAAAATAATGAATAAAATGAAGAAGAAAAAAAAAGAGGAAGAAAACACCAAAATTTCTCAGAACAGTAATTCAAGTGATTTTAGTTAATTTTGCAAAGTGGCTACATGAATTAACAGGAATGCTTGCCGAGGGCGAGGGCCAAGACAATGTGCCAACATCAACTTTATTCGTTCTATCGCCTACTATTTTTAATGTACTGTATTTAGCATAAAAAAAAAGTTGTCTTGTTTTAATAAAATGATATGTGTGTAAATGTAGAATAGGTTGTTATAATTACAAAATACAAATTTTAAACAAAGTTATGTGGTCATCAAAATTACATCTTCACACATTCAAAAACTTTAACATGAATCATGTGCACCAACCGCCTACTCATATTAGCTGTTCTAGTTCCTAGTCAGGATAGTCAAATAGTCAAATATATAGATATATTATTGACAGTGATGGATATGAAGTGATGACTTATACCCATATGAAACTATTATGCATACAGTGTTATCAGGCCAAATCCTCTTGGCCCTACCTCCACTGTGCAAGAAATACGAATGATTCAACATTAGGACCACTGTCATTTTTGCTTCTTTTTTTTTAAATTGTTGCGAGAGGGCTAAAAAAAAAGAAAAGAAAAACAGTAAAAACTGTGGCAAAACTGTAGAGAGGAGTCAAAGTTCTTGCTCACTATCTTGTTTGTAGTATCTTCCACATATGCATGCAAATAAGATAAAAGCCCAACTTGAAAAAATACTGAATTTTGTAGACTTCATGGTTGTTGTGAGGGCCAGTCAAAGAATGTGGGTGGGCCAGATGTTGCGCCCGGGCCATACTTTGGCTAGATTTAGCTTGGCCACCCATTGGGCAAAGTATGGCCGACACAGGTTCTTTATCAATACATTCAGACTAAATTAATTATAAATAATAAGATTATAAATGAACATGAATGACTATTTTATTATTACAATATTAATATTTTCTTTTTTAATAGATTGACAGCAAAGTGAAACTACACAAATGCTTTCTTGCTATCACATTGTTGAACAGTGTGAAATTTTGGAATCTTCATGCAGGGTGTCTATAAAGTCTGGGTACAAAACACATCTTAAAACTAACTAAACATAATGATCATATTTTCAACACGATTTCCATCACTTTCGACGCAGATACAGCCTCATACCAGTCAGAAACGTATACGTCACTGATTTTCACGTTTTGAATATAAAGAAACTCAACGGAAATTACGCAATTGTAGCTCCAATAATCCAAAGACAACGAACGAGAATTAAATGCTTAAAAAAACAACGTTAATCCTCCCTCGGGGGGCTTCCACAAACATATTCCCCTTGGATCATCGTCGGAATATACAGTCCCCTTTGGGGGGGAAAATATATATAAATGTCGGCTATTTAGGTGTGAAACCACAACGTTTAGACAAATTTAGCGGAGTGGCGTTGAGGTAACTTCGATTGTGGCTGCCCCCTTTGTGTTTACACATCCGGGTTTTCCCATCTCGCAGCCCCCGCTCCCCATTTCGAAGCCATTTTGGACACACATCAGACTAACATGCACGTAAACCCGGGGCGACCTCGCGACGCAGTGCCGCCAACCGCCCCGTTCTCCACATTTGTTCAAAGCCAGAAAGAACGATAAACGCTCGTTTCTCCTTCTGCCTTCTTTTTTTTTCTACCTGATGCCATGCGGGACTAAACGAGCCAGCCGGCGGCCCGACTATAATCAGCCCCCTCAGTCTTTTCTTCTCGGTGGTGGTAGTGGTGGTTGGTGGTGTGGCGGCGGCGCTTACGAGCCGCGGAAGGCTTTAGCTTGGAGGGGGGCCCTGCGGTCGGTTTGACTCCGCCGGGGCTGAGGGGTGGATGTGCGGGACGGAACCAAAACGGCGGACGTCCGTGGTGGTGCTTTTTAAAGACGGAACATGTCTTTCTCGTGGCTGACTTGTTCACTTCTGCTGGGAACTTTATGCGCAGGTAAGCGGCCGCTAGGGGCTAGCTTCCACCATAGACATTGTCACCTATTCCAGTGTTTTTTTGTTTTTTTAAACTTTTATCCACATATTTAGTTCTTGTTAAGTGTATTCCACAGATCTCGTGTGTTGTTTCCCCCACCCAAATGTTTAGTTTGATGATGTATATTCAAATAAATGCTCGAAAGTGTGGGTTGTCACAAAAGGTGCTTCGTGCTAAAACTGTTGCGTTCGATGCCTTTTGTGAGCTCAGGGCAGGAATAGAAAGCAGCAGCTGCAGCAACATCTTGAAACCTTATATGCTACGTAACACTCTCACCCAACAACAACAACAACAACAATAAAAGGAGAAACATCGTTATTTATTTATATTTTTAAAATGCACATTTTTTAAATCTAAATCGATATATTCCAACAGACAATAGATTGACAACAAAGTAGAATTGCACAAGGGGGCTCAGCTTTTCCTCCCCCCACAGCTTTCAATAATGTGACTCCACACCACAACGTGGGCTTGCTCTCTGACCTTCTTTATTATTTTGGAACATACGGCCTCCCCTCAAGCCCCCCACCCTCCCCCTCCTCCCGTTTAGAATGACAATAAAATGTCTACACAGCTGCCCCCTCATGAAATATATGCGTCTGTTTGTGTGCCTGTGTCCCACAGCCATTTTAGTTCTTATATGGTTTGTAGATTAATGTTACAGTAAGCTGCATACTCCAGAGTCCATGTTGTTGTGGGTTAAAGCCTCCCTAAGTGACGGGAGGGAGGGAGGGAGTTGTGTGTGTGTGTGTGTGTGTGTGTGTGTGTGTGTGTGTGTGTGCGTGTGTGTGCGGGGGGGGGGGGGGGGGGGTGTTATATTGGAGTAGAAGTCCTCCTGCATCACGTGACGACCAGAATGGGCTCGATGGAGCATCAACCCGCGGTTAAAATAAATATATACATAAATAAATAAATACATGAATAAAAATAACTTCACATCTAAAAATACGTAACACTCCTAAATATTGAGGTCCATTGTTTGCTACCGGACATGTAAACGAATGTGTGCGTATCTAATGGGAACTACACTGGGGGACGGGCAATCTCTTGTAGGACAGGATTTAAAGAGACAGGTTCTATTTTTATCTTTTTATTTATTTATGTATGTATTTATTTATTTATTTATTTATTTATAGACAAGATAACAAAGCTATGGGGTATATGCCATGGAAGAGGCGGGACTGTTTTTTGCACAAAAGTTTGTTTCCGGTTCGGTTTGCGACTTGTGGGCTGCGTCAAAAATACTTGTGCTTCCGACTTTGTGCCCCTGTGTTGCGCGTTCGCAACTCGGACCGGAAATAAACAGATGTGAAAATCACGTCCCGCCTCTTCCGTGGCATATACCCCATTCTGACGGCGTAAAATCGTGCTTCTTTTTAGTGTGGGAACAATGGAGAGCCAATTTCATCCAATGTTGTTGTTGTTGTTATTATCATTATTATTATTATTATTATTATTATTATTAATTTATTTTCCCCTTTCCTTGATTATGTCAGTCTCTTGATTTTTTTTTATTGCATTTGATTATTGTTCCTGGAAAAAAAACAAATAAAGACAAAGTAAAAAAACAAAAACAAAACTTAATGTCAATTTCAACGCACCAGTCCAGGAGAAGTGAGTGTTTTGTATTTAAAAATTTACACCCAGGTGTGGATTTCTTCCTGCTCTTCCTTTCACACCGCTGCCGTAACAAAGCCAATCTTTTCCATGCCATTTTACCTGCCCCGTTGAGTGTGAAGTGTGAACAATGTTATGCTGCACTTTTAAGGAAGTTAATTTTGCCTCACTTCGGTGCAGGAAGCGTGGGTTCCGTTCCCACTCAGTGACAGTTAAAAAGTGAGAGTGAATGGTTGTCCATCTCTACAGGTATATGTGCCCTGCAACTAACTAGCAACCAGTCCAGCGTGTAGTAGGACTGGGTGATTATGACAAAAGTAATAATCACCATTTTTGATTGGTATTGAAATCAGAATTAATAAAACAATTATTCATTGATGTCCAAACTTTGTATTTATTCAACTACTAAAACTACAATACGGAATTCAAAATTACCACCACAGCCTCATGTTTAGGGATGTAACGATTCACTCAAGCTCCGATTCGATTTTCAATTCAGTTCCCCATTGTGATAAAAAAATGAGCACTCAAACACAGTAGAATTGTTTCTGCTTTCATGTAACAATGCAAAACCTTTTAGCGTCTATTTGAAAGTGTTTTCACAGTGCAACGCTGCTTTAATAATCGAGTAATCGTTAACTCATTCACTGCCTTTGACAGTCAAGTATACTTGTCAATTGTATTTTTTAGAGCGGTGCTAAATGGGGGCGAATCTGAGCATGCTCCACTGTAAATATCAAACTTGGAAACAACTTTACTGATGCCCAACCACCGGTAGATGACATCATTGCCCCATTTTATAGGAAATAAACACAGTTTCAGAGTCCATGGGAGAAATGGCTGTATTTTGGCAAACCTACATTTTTCTGCTGTCAATTATAAAAGAACGGGACGGGACAAAAAGTAGGGAGTCTCTTCTGTTATTTGGTAGATTCGGTTTATATATAATTATTGAATGTAATATCACGTGAGTATTGGAAATGTAAAATTTTCTATAATGACTGGCAGTGAATGAGTTTTAAGAGCTATTGTTTACCTTGAAATTGTCCAAATCCTCTGATTTCAGCCTCTCAACAGTAATTATTCTCTTATTTCTGTTGTCTTTTATTAAAACAGACTGATTATCTTTTTTGTTGAATAAAAATAATAGAAATCATTAGCTCTTAATTTGAAAAGCATTGACTGACCCAGAAACTGAATCAGTTTGAAAAAGTTTGGTGAGTACAGGTAAAGCGTCAATCCCTCTCGTGATATTGCTAATGCTAATAATACCAACTTAACAACAATAACTGCTTGATAAACATTAACTAGGAAAATGGTTTGTAATACACTTATCTGGATTAATCACTGGAATGGAATGAAACCCTGATTTTTTTATTTTTTTATTTTATTTTTTTTTGAGTTTTTTCCTTGCCCTTTTATGTTTCGATCAGGGGATGTTGTTGATATTTGTCAACTGTGGGCATGTGAAGCCATTTGAGACGCTGTGATTGAGGGCTATATAAATAAACTTGACATGACTTAAATAATCCATTCTAAAAATATTTGATAGTGACAGCCCTACTTTTCAGTAATTTTTGCACTCTTGTTTTCATCAGGCTTCGTCAACGCTGTAGTTCGTATGTCACAGAAAAACTTTTACGGATTGTTGTCATTTAACTATAGCCACATTGTTTTTATCATTACAACAGATTTGTGAATGGGTCTTAGCTATGTCATTTGTACGTGGAAACAAAAACTTTTTCAACATTGTAGAAGTGCCATTCATGCTTTTTTTTCCTTTTCTTTTTTTTTTTTTTTTTAAACCAAGGTGTCACATAAACATGGCCTCATTTTAAACAAATATTGAAAAGTTTTTACATTTCTGGGGGTTTTACAGGCTCACAGCAAAGCTTGTCGTTTGTATGTAGGTAACATTTGCATTACACTCTTGATGGGTGGGCAGACACTCCATGTCGTGGGGAGCGGGGGCACATATCCTATGCTCTGATGTCTTAATTGGTAACTGACAGTCCAAGCCCAGAGGTAGATGTACAGTGCACACGGTGTAGTAATCCCTTGGACCGTGTTTATCTCTAAATGCGTCTGGCGTGTTGCTATTATGTTTTGTATCGCGGCTAATTAAAAGTCTAAATAGATCTTTTAAGCACGGTGGATTATCCGGCAGCAACTTTCCGAGCCCCCGAGGAACTCCCGAACTTGGCGGAGTTCCAAAACGATAACTCTTCCATGTTCCCCTCGTCGTCTATCCATCCATTCTTCCTTTTGCTTTGTCGGATTGATTACTGTCTGGTCTGGTATCTCACAGGATACAGCGTAGGCGAAGCGGAGACGCGCGAGTGCGTGTTCTACAATGACAACTGGCGCGCCGAGAAGACCAACCAGAGTGGCTTTGAGCGCTGCGACGACAAGGACAAAGACAAGGACAAGCGGCTGCACTGCTACGCCTCCTGGCTCAACTCCTCAGGGACCATCAAGCTGGTGAAGAAAGGCTGCTGGCTGGACGACTTCAACTGCTATGACAGGTGAGGCAGTGGATGGCAGCTGTGTGAAAGGCAGGACCAGGGTGTGAACTTTTACCCACCTGACGTTCACTTTTCCCCAGAGGCTGTGCTATGCCGGTTTATTTTGAAGGCCCAAAGAGGCCCGCAGGTTCTGGGTCTTTCCGGCAAAATTGGCAACAGCCAGCCAATCATACACCCAACAACGTGTTCTGGATCTTCCCACCAAATTTGGCAAATGGGAGCCAGTCATAAGCCTCTTTCACAATGTTCATCTTTTTTTTTAATTTTTTTTTAATTTTTATTTTTTTTATTATTTTTTTTCCCCACAGTTACTGGAAGCGGGGAGTCGAAACTGGCCCATGCATTTGTTAACTTCGGGTTAGTGTGTATTGAAAAGGAATGGAAAGCCGGGATCGGGTGAAAAGTTTGCCACACAAGACTCAACTCTCCTGCCCAGTTGTCTTGAAAGCATTTTTTTATGTCACATCGTACCTGGGCTGCCAAGATGAGTCAATTAGTCATGACGATATCGATGATCAAAATCGTCAACAATATCAATAAGCGACAACTCTGAGTCATTTATTTCTGCATTTATTTATTTGCCGCTTTGATTTGATTGATCGAAAACTACCTCGTCTCACGCTTTTCCCGCTGGCTTGATGCCATGTCTCTGACTGACAAGCATGTTGTGGCTGATGCCTGATACCATTTCTAGCATATGGATAGTCATGTCTGGAAGCTAACATTAGCAACATATGTGTATGATGCAATGTGGTGTCCTGTTTGGTACACTAACATGTTGTAAGTTACATATATTATGGATTATGGAGGCATTAGTCAGCAAACTCAAATTTATATAACAACAGTTTTTGTATGCCTGTGTTGCTCCCTCTTTCTCTTGCCCTCTTCTTCTCCTTCTCCCTCTTGTCACTAAAGTTACGTTAGTAGGGCTCAAAGTAACAGAACATGACATATTTGCCGCAGGCCCTAACAATAAAACACAAAACATAGGTTTTTACATTTACGTTACGTTAATTTTTGTAGAGTAAATTGAATTCTAGAGCACTATATTCGTAACCTTGCTCTCGCAAGATGAATTCTCGCGGTATTCACAAGTTCACAAACTTCGGAGATTACATCTTGTACCAGTCACGTTGATTTCCACCGATCCGAAGCACTTATGGTTCGCGCCAATCACAGAGTGACATTGTGTTTGGGGCGGGACATGCAACTGTGACAAAACCAGGAAGCCAGCGCTGACGCCGGTGCTAACAAACAAACCTAACATGGACGAAACAATTAATTCTGTTCTTTCAGAATTACTCACTGTTTCCTTGTTGAATGTTGAACATTATATTCCGCTAGCAGGGTTGTTTTAGAATCTACACAATTTAATGTCCGGTCTTTTAGATCTCATTATTTGTAATTAAAGTAATTGTTCGGTTTTACGAGCAAAGAGAGTACACCAGCTGCTCTGTGTAGTTTTTGCTACAACAACAAAGCACATGAACAGAAGTCGGTCGACTCGTAATTAGGAGTTTCCGACAGTCTTGGTATAACCATAATCAACAATGTAGGAAAAAAATGTTTATTTCACCTTTTGACTTTTTTTATCGATACAAACATTATTTATTCTCACTTAATTCTAACTAGTATCACGAAGCAGGCAATGATGTACTTGTCAAGAAGTTTAGCAAAGGAGCAAGCATTCGTCCAACACAAAATGCAATAAGTGGGCACATAAAATGGCAAAAAAAAAAAAAAAAAAAAAAAGCCATAAAATATATGTATACATTACAATCTAAATCTACTCTTTCCATTTCAATCATACTTACCGGGGAAATGTTCATCCACGGCCTTGGTACTGTCGATTTGCGCAATGTACTGCTACACACGTCGTCATTTCCGTACACAACGCGTAAGCCAAGAAAGGTTTACTGGGAGGAGCAATATGGCGGCCAAGCGATTTCAAGTTTCTTGGCCCATCGGCCATCCAGTCCTTTAATATAGGTCAGTGGTCCCAGTTTAAACAGAGTAAACGTTACACTTGGAAGAGATTAAAATATTATTTAAAAAAAAAAAAAATCACTCAAGGGATGAGGAATGATCGCAGAATCTTCAAGTTGGGAGACAACCAATATAACCACTCATATTGCGTGTCAGTATATGTGTCAGGTGGAATCCTCATACCGCCATCATTTTTGGTCTCCATTTGGACACAGCAGCAATATGTTAACAAATATTAGGTGTGGCATAGCTCAAGTGGTAGGCCATCTCCCATGCTGAAGGTTGTGGGATCATCCTCAACCCTTAATGATTATTATTTTATTTTATTTTATTAATATTTTACTCTCTTCCAAGTGTAAAATTACTCTGTTTAGAATGGGACTGGATATAGTCTTTGTTGAGAATAAAATCTACACTACGAAATTTACTGTTTACTACAAATAAGCTGTTTTTAATGGTCAGTGTAAGCTTCTGAATTTTGTTGGAAATCTATGTGAAAGGAGCAATGAAGAAAATATTTTACAATGCTGCAGTCTGATCTCTTAGTAGTTGAGTATTAACATTCTCTAGGCCACTATCCATGAAAAGACGCCGACTTGTTTTCATGCAGTGGCACAATTCGAGCTTTCCGGTCTGCTGGCATTGGTGGAATTCTGCTGGCCTCATCTTGAATATCACTTTTAAATGCACATTAGTGTCACCTACGGGGTTGGAGTCACTTGTTACTGTCCAAAATACTAAATACCCACGATGCACACAGGAATGTAAGGACACTGTACATAGAATACGCCATCTTTAAATAATTCAGTGTTGCATAATGTACACAGTGAGTGTGGAAGAACATGCTGAGGCAACATGAAAGCTGTTTTCATAATCTGTTTTTGAAAATATTGGGGTCAGGTCTCAATTAGACATGGGTGGAGATTTACGTACGCCGAGATTTACTGCACATGCGTGTGCAATATAACGCTCAGTGTAGCTTGCAGCTTTCCCCCATCCATTCCAGACTATCCTATTCTGCAGGTTGTGAGGCATAAGTGAAGAACGGAATTTGTAACCAAAGAAGATAACTCTGTGTTATTGTGCCTTCGTTGAGTGGGGGTGTTGATAGCCTATCTAGCTTCAGCCTATCTATAGTTGGGGTTGATTGTTAAGCTTTTGACATTGATCTAGAGTTCAAAAGGAACATCCAACATTTTGCCCATTTTAAAGCATAAGCAAATAACTGAATCCTGCACGGAGAAGAAACAGTAAAATTGGAATACTGGAATTGTCTTTCAATCAGGGATTTATTAGGCTTCAGCTTGGAATTTTAAGGTTGTATTTTTTTTCTCTTTAGCTTCTGATGTTGGGCAGTCCAAAAAATAAAAAAATAAAAATATTACATTATATTTTGAGGCATGAGTGAATAACTAAATCCTGCACCTGTGTAGGAATGTTCCCAGCTGGTCTGTTCTAAATTGGAGAAGTTTATTGGGGTCTTTGACAGGCTTCTGCTTTGGATTCTGGAGTTGTGGTTGCTTGTTTAGCTTCTGACATTGATGAAGTATAGAAGAAATTATTTTATTTGAGGAAGAAATGAATAGTATTCGTAACCCTTCACTAGGAGAAATTTTCTGAAATTTGTTTAGTAATTAACACTGATGCAGTTCTATGTACTTTTAAGAAACACTGAAATCACCATCTGAGCTCCTACGTTCGCAGAAAGCAACTGTATGTATGTAGTAATTTGACCCATCGGCTTCAAAATTGGTTTTATGCTACACTGGATTGTTTTGGGGAAGAATAGCATTTCTGTGAATTGGATCAAGCAATAGCAAGGCTCAAAAGCAGCAAGTTCGTATTTGCAAGTAAAAATTCCCATTTTTTCCCTCATATAGACTCATTGAAAAGCAATACTGCAAGCGGGTATATAAATGGCACAACATGCTTATGTCACATAATTGGGCGGCGGAAGAGCTGTTCGGTTGAAGGTGTAGGAAGATTGCAAAAGCATTTCAGATTGAAACAGCAGATAAAAACGTGTTCGTCAAATGAAGTCATTGATTGGCAAAAGGCAAAAAAATAATATATATATATATATATATATATATATATATATATATATATATATATATATATATATTTCGAGCCTTGAATAGCTGACAGGGCTCACCAACTCTGGTCCTCAAGTGATTGAGTAGTCCCTGAATGATCAGCTCATCAGCAAGCTCTGCAGAAGCCTGGAAATAAGACTAATCATTGGAATCAGGTGTGTTGGAGGTGGGAAATAATCAAAAACCTGCAGGATATGGGCCCACGAGGATCAGACTTGGTGATTGTGCTTTGATTATCTAGCAAGAGAACCTAACACTGCAATGCAAAGCTTCACTCCCTGCTTATTCTTTTCAACTTAACGGATTCAAAATGTACACCAGTTATAATCATCCAAATCAAAATATTTTTTTTTTCCCACAAAAAGGTTCTTCAGCATGTATTCGCCGCCATTAAAAATAGCTGTAATACTCTTCTGCACCACTAACACAGGTGTGTGTTGTATGTGTCATCCTGTGGCTTCAGGCAAGAGTGCGTCTCCATGGACGAGAACCCTCAGGTCTTCTTCTGCTGCTGCGAGGGCAACTACTGCAACGAGCGCTTCACTCACCTCCCCGACTTGATCAGCATTGGCAACCGAGGTGAGGGGTGGACCCAGTGAAAAATAGCTCCCACATTAGTGGCAAGCACATTTTATATAGCTATATGTCTATATATCTAGGAGATACCGTATATCTATATATCATAGGTGATGCTGCCCTGGTGGGTGAGGAAGCAATATACACGCACGCACATGCACACGCAGACACATCGTATATACACACGTATATATGCAACACATACACAAGTTCTTGCTCTTGATGTGTTGGAGTTGAATATGAATGTTGATGTACCACATCAATATCAGAGACTCACAGATATCGCAGTATTGATAAAAGAAATGTACGTCAGGGATTTGCTCATTGCAAGAGTATTAGGTGCAATTGTGTGTCCAAGTGATAATGCTAAACATATAAAAAAAAATAGTAAGACATTACACCGATCTGATCGGCTGGATCGGGATCCGATGATATTTGGCATTTTATGCAAAATCGGTGATCGGCGTCATTGATCAGCCCTGCAAATTTCAGCTTTTATTTAATGCTTAATTTAATTAATTTTTTTTTCCTTCATGCATTTCAATTGACATCAATTATGTGGGTTTTCGCTATTCCTGGGCCAGGCTAGTCGGAAAAAAAAATAAAAAATAAATATATATATATATATATATATATATTTTTTTTTTCTCAACTCAACTCATATCAACTCAACTCACCTTTATTTGTAAAGCGCTTTAAGAACAGGCATTGCTGTATAAAAAGTGCTGTACATAAACATAAACCATTTCGATCATATTTACAGGTGAAATGTTTGTCCACGGCCTTTTAACTGGCAATTTGTGCAGTTTACCACTACACACGTGGGCATTTTGCAGTCAAATGCCGATATACGCTTCTTGGGAATACCAAGATGGCGGGCCCGCGGCTTCAAAAGTCTCAGCCTATGGCCTATCTACTGTAGTGCTCGGCTGTGGATTGAGGGGCTCGCGGGAGCTCCCCGCTCGGCCGTGCCCTGGGGTCGGGGAGGTTGCCGGCAGTCGGTCGGTGACAGAGCGGCGGCACGGTGAGCAGTGTGCCGCTGGTTCCTGGCGACGTCGACTTGTGCCGAGAGCCCGACCGTCGCGCCCCGTGGTGCCTCCGCCTCGCCTCACTCGCCTCCTCCGCCTCAGTTCGGCCTCCCCTTTCCCCACGTACACTCAATCTGGTCCAGGCCACCTCGGAACCCATCTGTCGGGAACGCAACTCTCCCCGTGCATTCAAAGCTGAGCCTTGTGTTGTTGTGCGCCCGCTAAATGGACCGTGTGGAAACAAACGAGCTTTTGTAAGCGGAAATAACTGGTGTTGTTGAACGGCTCGGCTGCGGTTAGATAATCCTAAAGGTTAAAAACCACGGTTAATCGTGAAACCGGTTAACTGCTGCATCCCTAGCCATAAGACAACTACTGCTCGGAGATCGTCAATACACAATTAGCAATAACCTTCAAATACTTTGTTGCGGTAAAACATTTCATCCATAAAGTAATACAAATGTTTTCTATCATTTGCATGGTTTATAATCATCGTTTTTTTCTTCCCACACAGTCAAAATCCGGCTTCCACCCCGAGTGCCGTCCATGCTGAATGTGCTTGTCTACTCCCTGCTGCCGCTCTGTGTGCTCTCCCTTGCAATCATCCTGGCCCTGTGGATGTACCGTCACCGCAAGCCGCCTTACGGCCATGTGGACCTGAGCGAGGTGAGATGGGTGACAAATTCCATATTTATGGTAGTTCATTTCTGTGGCAAGAGAGATCCATGCAGGGAATGAAAGCCACATTGTTTCTCATTTCCACCTCACAGGCACTCTAGGAAATGGTGAGGGTTGAGTGCATTCAATTATAATCTATGGAAATGTGGAAAGGAATTGTCTGTGTGGCAAGAGAACGCTTAAAGATGTGTACAGAATAGTGATGAAGCCAGATGAAAAATTAATATCACAACTATGCTGACCAGTATTATCACAGTTATTTGAATTATCACATTACAACAAGAAAAGGTACAAGATCTAAACGCTGGTCCACATCACTGAACAGGCCAAGCCCTGCCTTTTAAAGTGACACACATTCAGTCACTGATACTACAGAAGGCCTATGGTAGGATGGCGACACATTGTGGACAAAAATACCTGTTCCTCACATGTATATGAAGTATTGGTATTGTAAATAATGCTTTAAAACTATATAAATGATAAAACAAATGTATGCTTACTACTTCATGGATTTCGTCTGTCATGGCTTACGGGAATTGAGGGATTCCAGTAATTTAAGATGCTAAATACGGTATTAATATAATCAATCAATATAATAATTGGAAAAAAAAATCTGTTTCCTTGTGGGTCAGGACCCTGGACCCACCCCTCCATCGCCCCTGGTGGGCCTGAAACCCCTGCAGCTGCTGGAAATCAAAGCCAGGGGACGCTTTGGTTGCGTTTGGAAAGCCCAACTCATGAGCGAATATGTTGCAGTCAAGATTTTTCCTGTACAGGTGGGTCAACGTTGTTACACTCAGATTTTTACATGAAAAGGGTCTAAAAGTTGACATCCCTCCATTGTTGTTGGGCAGGATAAACAGTCATGGCAAAACGAGCGGGACATCTTCCTGACACCGGGCATGCGGCACGAGAATATCCTGCGTTATATCGCTGCTGAGAAGCATGGCAGTAACCTGGAGACGGAACTGTGGCTCATCACCGAGTTTCATGAGAGAGTGAGAATTCAATCTTTTTAATGTTAGCTATAGGCGCCCATGTGCTGGCCTGACCCGACCTCATGTGTGTTTTCCAATATTGGCCCAGGCCTTTTGTTTACCTTTGCAAAAGGGCATCACTGCTTTTATTAAGACCGCAGTTTTATTAGATGGTGGCCAGAGTATATTAAGGAGTGATTTATTGCCTTTTGTTGAGCCATAATACAGATCTTGTTTAATTACTGATAACCTACTCAACGGCTATACAAAGCTAATATTTGGCTAATCGTTTGGGGGGCTTCATCAAACATTGATGATGCAACCTAAATGGCAGCTTCGAACAGAACCAAAAATGGCCGACTTTGTGTGAAATTCTTGGCATTGGTCCTTGACACTTTGTTGTGGGACTACTCATCAAAGACATGCCTATGAATTTTATGATGTTGATTGAAACTGCCCTTGGGGGTTGAATATCAAAACATTCTCCCCCATTTTCATGGAAATGATCATCAAAATTTGACTGCATGCTCAATGCACATTAGATGGCATAGTAGGGATGCACGGTTTACCGGTCCTAATTTGGTAATGTACTGCATTTTATATGGTACCGGTACTTGCAGCGCCGACGCTCGCCTAGTGACCTGATCGCGACTCATTACTAGCCCGAGGAGTTAACATAGCACACAAGCGGGAGCATGGACTTGACACACACGTGTGGCACAAGAAAAAAAAAAAAAAAAAAAAAAGCGACCAGTCACCACGAAGCTTAGGATGGCTGCAGAGAAATTGTATGCCTTGGGCTATGTGCTGTTTACAGTAGCATCTGCTTTGCGTAACCAAACACTTATTGACTATATAGTGTCGAGAAAAAAAAAAAAAAAAAAAAAGTCATCACGTCTTTAACACTCTTGGCGTTTTGTTTCAGGGTTCATTGACCGACCACCTCAAGGGCAACACTGTGACCTGGGGGGAGCTGTGCCTCATAGCTGAGACTATGTCCCGCGGCTTAGCCTATCTGCACGAGGACATTCCCAGCAACAAGGGAGAAGAGCCCAAACCCACCATCGCGCACAGGTACTGTATACCTAGGCCCAAAGATGACAGCTGAGATAATGCGTTGTGATCGGTTGGCTAATGACAGTTTCTTTCTCATCAGGGATTTCAAGAGTAAGAATGTGATGCTCCGAAATGACCTGACCGCAGTCATCGGAGACTTTGGGCTCGCCGCCCGCTTTGAACCGGGGAAACCTCCAGGAGACACTCATGGGCAGGTAACAAAAATGGAATTTTGCTCCATGTTTGAAATAATTACAACAAATCAATTCAACCTTGACATGCTTCCAAGCCCTGCATGACTGAGAATCTATGCGCACATAAAGGTCTTAAAAAAATATATATATATATTAAGCACAATGACATCTTTTGATATCGATATTTTTTTTTTTTAATAGAATCAAACTATTTTCCTGAAGCTACTTATGTCTGTCACTTAAATGTCACCTATTACTCCATAATGACAAATATCATCACCATCATCATTTTGAGCAACAGCAAGTTATGGTCCGCCATTGTCAACTACTAGAGCTATCAATATGAGTAAATGTGTTGAAATAGATTTCTGGTAAATATATGTCTGACAACGTCAATTTCATACAATGTCTCCATGTGGCATATACAACAAACATCTACCATTTCCAGCTACCGTAGTCAGAATGAAAAATGTGTATTTTATTTGATACATAGTGATTTTTGTCATATATGTTGCCGCGGAATATGGAATTTGTAAACAGTCCGTAACACAGACGGTAGGTACAGCTGTTAGCGCAGTTCCAAAAGTCAACAAATGCAGCCGTGATGTTTTGACAGATAGTTTAGTTGCCAATGGTACAGTGTTTGTTCAATTCGGTGAGTGTGTGTCTTGCTCAGCGTTATTAATTAATGTTTTGAAAAGACCTCTTTAGTCAGTAGCATTGCTTGTGTAGACATGTAGTTTTCCTCGTAATCCTTCATAGTTCATGGTGGAACACAAGTGTCGGCGAGTTGCTTTTCACAAGGACCATTTTTTTCTGCTCGTTTTGACCGATGTCAGTCTTGTCAACCCCAAATCATTTCCAGTATAACAAGAGACTCCCCCGTTTCTCCATTTCCCCACTTTGAATATAATAAATATTTCAGTCTGTTTGAATTGCCGGTTTTCACTTTCCACTTGTTTTTTGTTTAAACCAGACACCATTTTCGTGCAAATCTATGCTCCAACAGCGGCCAAAGTGTCAGCCAAATTTAAAAATTACTCTTGCATCAGTGAACTCAGTGACCCAGTAACAGGCTATAATTGGCATGGAGACAAATCCCAATATACACATTCTCGCCAAAACACATTGTCAAGGAAAGTATTCAATTTGGGTGCATCTGCTGTGTGGCAGACACCCACCTTGTGCACCTTCAGCCTCACATACACATTGAACGAGTGGTTCAATGGCAAACATTGACGTGCAACGTGCAGTGTGGCTTACAGCTGTACTGTATCCACATTAAGTCTGTTCCCAACTCGTTTTGGTGCCATCAGGTGGGTACACGGCGCTACATGGCTCCCGAGGTGCTGGAGGGAGCCATCAATTTCCAGCGAGACTCCTTCCTGAGGATCGACATGTACGCCATGGGTCTGGTGCTGTGGGAGCTGGTGTCCCGCTGCAACGAAACGGATGGTGAGTCCACCTGGAAGGCAGCTTGTGATTGCCCTAGTTGATTAATAAGAAGTGGGACCCAATTAGTTTTTTCTAATGTCCTTTTCAGGTGCCGTGGGTGAATACCTCCTGCCGTTTGAGGATGAAATAGGGCAGCATCCAACCCTGGAGGATCTGCAGGATGTGGTCGTGCACAAAAAAATGCGTCCAGTCATCAAAGACTGTTGGCTAAAACATCCTGTGAGTAATTTTTTTGAGTGTACAAAGTTATGCGGCCAGGTGCAGGGACATCTATCACGATAGACCATGGCAGGATGATATGACAGCGTATTAGGGCCACGTGTGAATATATTGTTTTTAAAGGGCGGGGGCAATATTCCAAGAAAAAAACCTCTCAAATTTGCCACTTTAGAAAGTGGGAAATTTGCGAGTTTAGAAAGTGGTAGATTTGTGAGAAAAGAACTCAGAAACTTATGAGAAATACACGTAGCGTAGCTAATCATTTGAGGATTTGTTGGTGGTTAATGGAACACTATTTATAAAATGAAAAGGTCGGATGGTAATGAAGTCATTCTTGATTTAAATTTTACTCGTCATACAGGCAGCTAGAGTGACGCTTCCTGATCCCCTATCAGCTGACTAGCACTAACCAATCAGAAGCTAGCATACTTTAGGTAAATGCAAGTGAATGATGGGAGCGGCAGATTCGATACATCAACTTAGATACTTGTACAAAAAAATACCAAAATGTAGAATGTGTAAATAATAATTTTGGAAACAAAAACGTACAAGCAAATATACATTTTAACAAGTTAACTTAAATGCTTGATCCTCAGGGTATGGACCTTTGAAAAGGCGTCTTTTTTTTGCTGGCTGTACACAATGCTTCAAAGGGCGAATGCTTAACATCATATGGTTAATCACTGCTATCTCCTCATTTGAAAACCCAAACAAAAAGTATTGACGCAAACGTTCAAGGAGTACGGTACGTGTATTTCTCTGAAGTTTTTATTTTTTTTATTTTTACCATTTTTCGTGGCCCTAATACGCCATCGTAGGATCAAGTAGTTTGATGAGACAAAAAAAAAAAAAACACAAAAAAAAGTGCTGAAAAGGGATGATTTTTCAAAAGACCATAATTTCTACTAGGGCTGGAACAACAAAAAATACGTCTACGCAATAAATGCACGTCGATGCGTCACTTTTGGCGCCATCACGTAATGTCTGGGCCACCAAATATACGTTACCTTGCAGACAAAACACAGGGAGCAAAAAAACAAAACAAAAAAAAAACAGAACGTACAATGCACGTATATTGTGCACAATTACACTGTAGCAATGGAGGACAACGATCGTTGTGGTTTGCGGATACCCGGAAGTCATGACAAGCAAACTACGTGTACCGGCAGGGGCCGGGTCAAAAATGGAGAAAGTGTGGAGTATTTTTTTTATTTTTTATTTTTTTAAATTGTCGAAGTGTGAAGCAAGCTAGCAATGACACAATACAATTAGCATGTGTCTATTGTTTCTAATCGATAGATGACGCGGAAACTGAGAAGCGGAATTGCCTCCTTTTTTTCTTCCGTTGTGCGCAGCGCGACGGGGTACAGTTATTGAATTAAAAAATAGCAGCGACCGCAGCATCAAGTAGCAGCGAGTCCAGGGGAGAAGAAACGACCGACGTCCGAAGTATGGGAGTACTTTACACCTAAAAATGCAAAGTACTTGGCATACCAGACCTGACAGGAGAAAATTTCTACTCTACTTTCTCATTCAAGACAGTTTTAACATATCTGACAAAATGTTTAAACAATGGAAACTCTACCTTTAAGATTAAGAGCAACGGTAAAATTCAGACTTGTGTAAATGCAAAAAAAAACTAATTGGTTGAAACGAAGGAGGTAGCCTTCTTAACGTGTCCATCCTTCCCCCACAGGGCCTGAGCCAACTGAGCGAGACCATCGAGGAATGCTGGGACCACGACGCCGAGGCCCGCCTGTCGGCCGGCTGCGTGGAGGAGCGCATCGGCCAAATCGCCAGGACCACCGGCAGCACTACCTCAGACGGCCCCGTCTCCATCGTCGCGTCACTCACCAACGAGGACCTACCTCCCAAAGAGTCCAGTACCTGAACACGGGCAGTACTCCTGACATTTTTTTATTTGATTTTTTTTTTTCTCTTTATTTCAAACCCAAACTCAGTGGATCTTGGTGAATATTTAATAACATGCAGCTGCTATTTTATCCCCAATACTGGTATTTTTTTCTGGGGTGTTGGATCTTATTAACACATCCATCTGCTGTATTTTGGACGTAGTATATAAGCTGTGCGACAGGCAACACTAAAAGTCGTTATTACCTCATGTATTGTTTTTTTTTTTTTTTTTTTTTTTTTTGTTAATTACCTCATTTTTCAACATTTTTTAAAAACACTCTTCTCCTGATCCCCTTCCCGTGAAAGGAACTTTTGAGCTTCAAAACCTCTGGAGGATTTTGAGACTGTTAGAATGAAATAGATTCATCTTCCTCAGGGGTCGATGCTTCTCTGATTTTTAAAAGAAACTCTTCAAAGTGTGCTCCCCTACTTTTTAAACCTGTGAATGCCTCGCTCCCAACGGAAAAGGAAAAGTTAAGAAAAAAAATAAATCATACAATATATATAAATATATATATAATGGAGCACAGTGGGTTTTATCAAGCTAAAATGGGTGCTGGACTTGTTGGAGATTTTAGGGACACCATGTGGTCCCACGGGGAACTACCTCTCAGGTATCCAATAGGCTTTTATTTTTTTTTTCTTTCTTGCATATGTCCTCTTACGTTAGAGGGAGAGCCAAGCTAGCTGTCATTATGGACGTGTTCCCCATTTTAATGATGATTTTTATTCATTTTCATCGCTTTTATTTGTAGTTACTCCTTTAGCCGGTGCCGGGGGCATTGACGAATGCTGTCTGGAGTTGCAATGTTACACATTCTTGATTTTTAACTATGTATGTGTGTGAGTGGATGGGAATGATTGATTATGCAGTTAAAGCACAAAATGAGTCATATCCTGGCCAAAATGTTCAAAAAAGTTAATCTTTTAGTAATTACACAAGGAAATTAATGAAATATTTGCCGTTTTTCTTACTTTTTTATATTTTGAGGACTGTCCAATGAAAAATGTCTCCAAATGTGCATACCGTTAAATGAAAAAAAAAGTGTCAGTTGTCATTATCCAATGAAAAGCATGCATGTTTTTTGTTTTTATTCAAATGCAACAAAACATCTTAAGACACCCCCCCCCCCCCCCAAAAAAAAAAAGAAAAAACGAGGATAGATGTCTGACTTTATTTTTAAAAACTCATAATTTTGATTGCATATTTTACAAAAGGATTTTTTTTTTCGACCTACACAAAAGATTTGAAAATCTTTATCATCCCGTTTTTTTTTTAACAAAAAAAAAAAAAAAGCTGCATCATTTCTGATCTGCTAAATGCTATTTATAGGAGAGCAAAGTGAGCAATAATGCATTTATCAAGTAAACATGAATGTTACAGTGTAATCGCCAAATCTTTCACTTTTCAGCTAAAGATATTGTATAACTGGCCAAAAAATGAAGATGCTTGTCTTCCATTGGACAGTCACAAAATGCTTTTGTATAAACGTATCAGTACTTTGAGTCAAAATATTGTTTTAAAATATAAAAATCTGAATATATTTAAATTGAAATCCAAATAGATGGATAGATATCCATAGCTTTATTTTCCTCGCCACTCGAGTGGGCAAACTTCATTTTTCAAGTGATTCATGTTTTGTGACTTCCACTTAACGGCTGCTAGCAAGATCAGTCCAAACATCAGGCAAAGCAACAAATATTTCATGAAAGATGAGAAATAACATTCGCCTGTGGTTCTCCACTGCTGTCATACTGGGACCTGTATTGTTGTGTAAGTCGCATGCTAACTTTGCACAGTTTGATAGTAGTTGAAAACAATAAAGAAATTGGAAGACAGAGCCATCAGGTATCGTGTGACTCAGAGTTAAAATTGGAACTCAACCTACAAAATTGCCACCCTTTCAACAAATTCCGAACAGCCGGGGTATGAGCCATTTTGTGCTGTACGTGTGCATTTCTAAGTGACAATAGCGGACAAGCCGCAATACTTGAGTACAAGCAACATGTCTGTTTCTGTGTTTTCCCCTTGATGTGTCGAACGGATTCGCTCAAGTCAGTCATTTGTCCCCAGATACCTCAGTCCTCCACGTACGTCACGCCGGGAGAGCTCAAAACGGTTGCCTTTTTTTCGTCTCTCGCCGATGCAATGCCATGCAGTCGTCGTCGTCGTCTACATGCTGTCATATGAACACAAGTTCCATACATTTTTGAATGTCCGTTTTTTATGCTGCTCTGACTATTCCAGGACTCTCAAGGATTTGTATTCTTAGCCTGCTCTAGAACCATCAGTGACGTGACACGAGGCTAACGTTGTTGTCGTTCGTGTTTTGTGTGCGTGTGTGTTTGTGTGTTAAATAATGATGATGATGAAGGGGCGAGCCCTCAAGCTGCTTCCTCTGCTCCGAGACTGACCTCAGATCTTCTGAACAATTACCTCAGGCTTTTCTTTTTCTACATGTACATGGACTTATTTTTGTTCTTATGATGTATTTGATTGTATGTTTTGTTTTTAAGTCCAGATGGTTAAACGTTGTCAGACGGGCCTATTTGTCTATTGAGATTTTTAATTAGTTTTTTTTTTTTTTCAAAGGAAAATTATTGTAATTTAACTTAAAAAAAAATGTTTTTTTTTTTTTTTAATAGCCCTAGCAGTTGTCACACTGTACAAAAAAAAATGAGACGCTGATTGTTGTAAATAGATGACGCTCTAGACACATTGTTTTTCTGTGAGGTTGTGTTTCTTTTCTTTTTTTCTTTTTTTTTTTAAATGTATGTTTTAAAGGTTCCCATATACAGTTAAGCCCAAAATTGCCTTATTTAGAAACTGTTTTGTTTTTTTTTTGTTTTTTTTTGTATTGATTGAATGGGTCTCTTTTAGCCGGAACATGTAAGTAATTGATAGAAGTTAAAATAGTTGCTCAAATGTCAATTTGAAGAAATTATTCTTGTGCTTTATCAGAAATCAGGTCCAATGTTGTAAATTTATAGTTGATTTACAATGGTTGAGATCAGCATTGTTAAAATGTTTTCATCTCGAGACAAACTAAAACCTCTCAAATTTTGGAGAATACAGTACAATTTTTTTTTAAATAAATTATTAGAAGGTGGCACTTCTAAATATAATAATCATTAAACCAATTTTGCAAACACCCCTTTCCAATAATCAACAGGTGTGTATTTTGTACATTTGTGCACTAATGCTGCAACGTTGGACAATGTTTCGCAGCTAACCTCCATTAATTGCCATGGCAACATCAGTACTTCCAAAATTCCTGTGACAAGTTTCTGGAAACTTACTCGGATTTAAGACATTTAAAAACGACCCCTTTGGTCATATTTTCTCATTCATTCTTATGACTGAAATGAATATTTCCCAAGTCTCTGAGTCAAAGCAATAGAAATTTTCAGCCCCTTTTGAAACCCCAAATTGTACACAATAACAAAGTTTCCTTTCAGCTTGATGTCCGGCTAGAAAATACCTGTTCTACAAATTATATATTTTGGTCTTAACTGTATGGTATAATTTTTTTTTATTTTGCCCAAGAATGGCTAGCAGTGGCTATCAGGTGTTGTGTAGCTAGCACACGTGTGTGTGCTTCTGTGTGTCGGCCGCAAGCAAAAAGATGATTCCCGATGCTTTTGCGAGCCTTTTTTTTTTCCTTCTTTTTTTTTTTCATTTTTTTTTTTAAACAGTATTACCTCTAAATAAACACATAACCTGCCGATGTGATGTTCAGACGTAATAGTTTAGACATGCAGTGCTGTGCAAAGATGGTGACTTTCATATGATTTCTGTAAAAAAAAAAAAAAAAAAAAAAAAAGTGCTCAGTCATGTGTTCTCTGGCTTTGGGGGTTAAAAATGTTTTAAGAAAAAAAAAAAAACTTTTTATTTATTTTTTTTTTTTTTTTTGATCATGCAGAACGATTGATGTGCACAGTGGTGTGTGCGTTTGTCTGAGTTGAGGGTCCAGCAATATATTTAACACAGCAATAGTCATTTAAATATCATTTGATGGTCACTCAGCTGTGTGTGCAACAACGACCCCACCCACTCCCACCCTAACGGTCCACCCAGGTGCTTTCACACTAATGCCTCCCAAAAACACCTCCAGTTCTTCTGACCACTTACCTCACACAGTACCTCTGTAACTTGGCGTCATCTGTAAAAAGGACAACAACAATGAATTGAGCTACAGAGAGCAAGAGTGGGCCAACTTCATTTTGGTCGCCACTTAAAGTTGAGTGCAATAGTGGAAGGAAGAAAAAAAACAAAAACAAAAAACATTACACTGACATGCAGATGCACATGCACCCAACCTGAAAAACATGCTTTGTGCAATAAAAGGCTGCCCCCTATATGTCAAAATGGGAACAAATCTTTGACTTAGACATTAGTCATTGAAAAATAGGCTTTTTCTATGTTAATGTCTGTTCTTAACACACACAAAAAAAAAGACTTGGCCCGCTCTTGTTCAAAAGTGCTCTATTACTGTATGTATGTTTTTTTCTTTTATGACAATTATTATTGTGTGTGAATGCAAAGAAAGCCCCTGTTTGAGTGTGAGTGAGTGACAAGATTTTCCCCATTGATGTGATGATTCCTGTGCGGAGATGTATGACTTTTGTCTTGGAAAATGCGTAGAAATATAAAAAAAAAAAAAAAAAAAGTAGATAAGACATCTTTTTTTGTATATGAAAAATAAAATTCAAACGCAGATGAAGCCAGTGTTTTTGTCATTTTCACTGTGTGTACTGTGAAATACGCACACCGGACTTGTACAGATGTTCCTTTAAGTTTTGTTACAGTTACTATTCATTACGTCGCTACAAAACCGATAGATATTTATGTGGTGTGGATATTGCACTGTACTGGACAATATTACTGTACATCACAATAATTGTCACTTGCTGTCTACTGAAAATGACATCACAACTGTTCAGGGCAAAAATAATAACCAATCACGGCTCGGCTTCAGAAAACAGGAGCCGTGATTTGTAATTATATGAGCTCTGATTGACTGTGATGTCATTTTGACAGCAAGTGGCAAATGGTCGCATCCTGAGATGGATAGCAGGTGGATTCTACTGCTTAACTCAGATTCTAAAAACACTGTTTAGAATGCCCAATTTACAGAAGTGGGGGGCACATACAGCATAAAAGAAAAATTTTTTTTTGGGCTTCCTTCCCTTTAAAACCGATATTTGACACTTGGGTATCATAGTGTACCATGATAGAAAATGACACGATGCATCATATTTTATCCCAACCCCAGTTAAAAGTGATAAATCAGTATCTATACTGTACTGCTAGGAAAACGCGATGCATAGCTATTATTGAGATTTTTTGAAAACTGAAAAATAGGTGATGCTTGTGTGTTGATACTGTATCATAAAGCAAAATGATATATCATTGATATTTTGGATGCCATTCGTGTGTAAACTGGTCAATACCTGTACTTGTATTTGCTTAGTTCAAACTATAATTGACGATTGAACAATACGCCACGTTGACATTTTATCCCACACCTAGTTTAGATCTGGGGGGAAAAAAAACAAAAAAAACGATGATTGATATTGCTTGTGTAACGATAATGAGAGAGACAATGTCAATCATTAAAGAAAACACGTTCTTGGTTCTTACATTCATTTAAAAGAAAATAACCACGCTTGTATAGGATGTCATTAGCTTGTGGTGTACTAATATTGTGGCTGTACAAAAGAAAACAAACCACAAGCGCCTGAATCATCTCTGAAGCCAAGATGCGCTGATATCTTTGCACACTAGATGGCAGCATGGGCAACGCAAACTACCCAAAATAACCCAAATATGGATTCGAATCTCATACTTAACCATATTTAACCATAAGGAGTAAACTATATGTTAATTTAAATGAGTGATTTGTATTTAAAAAAAAAAACATCAAATAACTGTTGTGAAATGGTTGTGCTCAAATAGCTCAACTTTTTCACGATACCTTGAAGTGCGCTCGAAACAAGTGCAGTTAGTCAACACTACTGTAACCAAGTATGACTTCGTGATGCTTATCAACCCCTTTCTGTCGCGTCTGACGATTCGCTCCCCTCAAGATAACAACTAGACTTTAAACACGACCAAAAAAAAGCCATTCATTTTGGGTTCATTTGATGATTAAGCTTTTAAATCCCCACACGTCCGCTTGTCCAGCAAGCGTCACCAGGGCCCTGCCCTCTTCGCTATGTCTTCTACCAATCAACAATCGTTTCGAGCCACACGTGACGAGCGGACTCGTTCATGACGAATGATTTGAGAGTTGTTTCTGCTTGGGCTCCAGTTGCTTGTACATTTACAGTCGAGACGCTTTTACCACGCTGTGCTCTTTTAAAGTTGTTATTCTATTGTTCCCCACCTCGAAAGGGAATACTTTTGCTCCGTAACTGACTGGATATATTTGCTGCCATGTCCATGTGCTGGGCAGGTGAGTGGTGAAAACGCACGTTTTTTTCTTTAGACTCTGCCAGCGAAATACTTCATAACCGATGTTGGAAGATTGAATACAGTACAGTACAACATTCCAAGCTAGTATTACTGTATACGCGAACTAAGTATTGTAAATATGCTCTTTAACACTTTTGATAACAATACCGAACATCACCTTAGATCAGCCCTGGGATGAAGGTTTATCGAACGTTATGACTCATGTTTTATCATAAAAAAAAATCTCCATCGTATGGTTGTAAGTAATCATGATGTTTATCGGACTTCGGTACTCAGCATCAAATGTCGATAATGCTGTCTGCTGTCTACACAAGGCATAGCGGATGAAAAATATATTTGTTTCTGTATTTATTTATTTATTATCTGTATTAAAAATATTATGGCTAAAATAATGATATTTGGATCATTAATGACGATACTTGACGCTACAGTATTGATACTGACAGAGAACGATATCATTTTATTTTGTCACATCCGGTTGTATTTGATTGAAATTGATGCTAGAAAAAACACTCAGCACAACTTAAATTATAGAGCACTGTTACAACAACCAGAAGCAAAGTACTGTACGTAAAATCAAACATAAAACAAAAGTAAAATCAATAAATACAAAAATAATAATAATAATAATAATAATAATAATAATAATAATAATAATAAGTAAAATGAGTAAATACAAGAGTAGAAAACTACATAAAGAAGTTAGCAGACCTGTAGGCTGCCGGCTTGCAGGCGCCTCATTGAACACACAGTATATCACGATATCAATGTTTTGTTCACTATTCATATTTGATGCTTCTGTACTGATACTGCAATATAAGCCAACATAAAAGAGCCATGTCTATATTTATAAAACTGATATTTATCAGGGCTGAAACTGGCTGGGATTGCCTCCAGCGCCCCCACGACCCTTGTGAGCATTAAATAGATGGATGGCTATTTGTCAGGTGTATTATAAAAGACCATGAATGATGCATGACAATATTAATATTTGTCATACCGCTTGATAAATGTGACTATTGTTGAACCCCTTTATGTTAATACTGTATTATAAACAAAAATGATGTATTGCGATATACATCGTCCCTAGTTAAAATTGATTGATATTTGACATAATGTATTTATTGATATCATACTTTAAGAGAAAAGTGATACGTCACGTTTTGTCACAATCCCAGTAAAAAAGTGATCGATGATGTGTTAGTAGCAATAGTGTATTGGGAGAACAATACATGATGACATCTATATATTGTCTCACTCTAGTTAAAATTAGGGATTTCCTGATCCGATATTGATAGCAAATATCAGTCCAATATCAGTCAAAAAACAGTATTATAAAATCTCAGATATTAGCGCTCATATTAACCCAAAAGTTTGGCATAAATAGGTCATAATTTCACTTGATAAAGTCGCTTCTAACATCCATCCATCCATTTTCCTGACCGCTTAATCCTCACAAGGGTCACGGGGGGTGCTGGAGCCTATCTCAGCTGGCTTTGGGCAGTAGGCTGGTTGCCATCCAATCGCAGGGCACACAGAGACAAACCTCCATCCACACTCACAAGCACACCAAGGGACAATTCGGAGCGCCCAATTAACCTGCCATGCATGTCTTTGGAATGTGGGAGGAGACCGGAGTACCCAGGGAAGAAGACCCACGCAGGCACGGGAAGAACATGCAAACTCCACCCAGAGCCGGAGCCAGGACTCGAACCCGAGTCCTCAGAACTGGGAGGTGGACGTGCTAACCAATCATCCACCAGTCACCAATCATCCACCGTGCCGCCCTCTCTTCGAACATTTCATACTAAAAAATGAAAAAAACAATGTATAATTCCTGTGTTGCTATCTTATTGGAGCGATAACCGTATCGGACAGTACTCTACTGTAATCTGCAATATCGGCATCGTATTGGATGTGAGAACATTTTATCGGGACACCCCTAGTTAAAACTGACCAATATTTGACACTTGGTATGAATATTGTATCATAACACTACAACATCATACATCACAATATCAATATATATCTTCCTACTGTATCCACTTATGTGACTAAACTCGTGCACTAGTAAGGAGACCATCATCTTGATCCTGTGTGTTACTAGGAGGAGTCATTGATGGTCTGGTTGGCTGCGTCGTAAACTAGTTCCCCGCCACCACCACCCCGCTGCCAGGATGCTCCGTAAGAGCAGCGAAGGCAGCGGCGTGAAGCGAGGTCACGCCCCCGGGGCGTCTCGACATCACTCCAATTCCCTGACGGGCTCGCTGTCGGCCGGCTCCACCAAGACCTGGGACGGCGGGCACAGGCGTCGCTCCCACAACCCGCGGAGCGGCGCAGATCCATCGGGTACATCAGTGACGGCGTCATGCCCGCCCGGAGTGGACCCGGAGTACGTCATGATGCTGGTGAACGACGTCAGGTGGTTCGCCAACGTGCTGCTGCACCTTAAGGAAGCCTTCCAGAGTCCAGGTGAGACACGGGGCATTCGCAATGGCCATAACAGTGTTTTGATAAACATTTGGACACAACGTTAACGTCATCAATAGCTGGACTGCAGTCTGGATGCTCATGTCGTGCCCACCTGACTTACAAAACTAATTACGTAATATTTTACACATGGGTATTTATACTGGATATTCATATATATTGTCCCACTCTGATTCAAATATATACAGTATACTAGTATACACTAAGTATATTAGTATAAGTATAATATTTTCTGCTTCAATATTGTTAGTGTGCGGCAGGGGTGTCCAAACTTTTTAATTTGAGGGCCACATAAAGAAACTCAGAAGGACGCAAGGGCCACATAATGTTATGAAGAGAAATTGTGTTTAGTCCTAAAAATTGTACAAATAATTTATTTGTGCTTTTGCATATTTAGAAAAATACTATAGTATATAAACCATTTTATTTGTAATATGGCAGTAGGATTATTATAGTTTTGGAATTTTTAATTTTAGTTAGTTTTTTATTAGCTTTCAGGGTGGTTCTGTTAGTTTTTATTAGTTTTAGTTCTTTAATAAATGCTTAGTTTTAGTTTAGTTTCAGTGTTAGTATTACTTTTTTTAAATGTGTATTACTTGTGTGCAATAATCAAAAAACACCATGGAAGCGATGTCATCTGAAGGTGCTTTTCTATTGGCTGCTGCTAGATGACGTCACTTCTGTGTGACATACTTTTCATTTTTATTTTATTTCGTTAACGAAATTGTTTTTTTGAATTTTAGTTCAACTTAAAATAAGTTTTAATAGCACCTATGTTTTTCAACACCATGCCTTCTTACTTTGACCATCTCCAAACATTTTTGTTTATTTTATTTGAACTGAGCCACGAAAAAATGGACGGCGGGCCGCAAATGGCCCCGGAATTTGGACACCACTGGTGTACTGTGAGAAAACACATCACATCACCTATACTGTAATTTGCCCTTCTCCTGTGTAAAACTGATCAATTAATATCTCATAAGCAAAAAACAATACATCATGGTCCTGACATTGCGACAGATTTTTGACACTGGTCTATTGCTACAAATTGCAAGCGTAAAACGATACATTGAGATCAATATTTTATCCCAGTTGGGCGAAGGTTTGCTCCATTTGCTTTGTTATGCTACGATGACTTAGCTGCAGTTTGACCCCTACTGCACTGCTACACAAAAATGCACACTCACACGCACACACACAAACACGCTGAGGTCCAACAGCGCTCCTGGCAGCGGGAGTGATTTGTTTAACCATTCCTGTGCTTGGAGGAGGACGGTCTCCGTGAGTGAGTCATTGCATGTGCCTGTGCGTGTGTTCAATGAACGTCGCAAAAGGTTTGTGAGTGTCCTCTCCTGATATTGTAAGCAGCTTAATGCATCAATAATAACAACAACAATAATAATGGCGTTACGTATCGTTCGCTGTCACAAGGCTTAATCCCTCAGTCTGTTGAGGCTGGATAAAAAGCTAGCTTTTCACAGTGCGTGTAATTGTTTGTGGGTGTGGGGAGCTCTGCACTGTACTACACTGTACAACTAAAGCATTCGTACTGGTTATTTGCCAGTTGTTCATCAGATGCATGCTGAAAAATAAGACGAGTTACCAGTTCAGCGAGCAAAATAATCATGGTTATCTGTGATCAAAATTTTTTGTCATTTTCTGACGTTACTGACCAAACCTAGTAACTGAATCATTACTTTGAAATGTCGTGTTTTTGAGTGAGATTTATTTATTTTTTTAATAAACTGGGAAATATTTTATTTAAAAAAAGATACATATTTGCTGAAATGTACATACAGTCTTCCCTCGCTATAACGCGGTTCACTTTTCGCGGTCTCGCTGTATCGCGGATTTTTTTTAAAGTGCAATTTGCATATTTTTTTTACAGTAATAGACCCATTTTATAAAATTTATGAAGGTTTGAACATTGTCAATGTTTGAACAAGAGAGAAATGTGAGAACATGTAAATGCCTCAATGAGAAAAGTATAAATTGTGCGGTCGGGGATTTTAGAGCCTTAAAACATTTATAAGAGTTGTAAAACATAAAGCTAACGACTTTGCGGATTTCATTTATTGCGGGTATTTTTTGGAACCTAACCCCAGCGGAAAACGAGGGAACACTGTATATTAGACAACGACTATACAACTATTTGACATAAAAAGCTTTAGATGAAAAGTACGTAACTATACATGTTAAAAGAGAAAAATGTGATGAAAAATCTAAAAATACTAGGCAGCATGCTAATGTTCAAAACCTTCGGGAGTGTGCTGTGATTGACAGACAGATACAGCCCATAATTTAATAATATTAAAAATGGAGCCAAAGTGCTAAGCTTGCAAATCACCACCACGTGTAAGCTGAACGAATGTAAACAAACAAGATGACGCACTCTGTGTTCCCTCCATTACGGTCCGACATGTCGTCGCTACACCAACGGCAGCGTGAGCCAGAACAGCAGGAACCAGTTAACCCAGGAATTTAACACCTTAGCTGAGGTGTATTTGAGGCTTTTAGTTTAGTAGCTCACGGCCCGGGGGAAAGCTATTGGTGTGCAACCCACTGCCACCTCCCCACCTCCGCTCCTCACAACTACTAGGTCAGGTCTGAAGAAGGTGAGGCTCTTGTGACCCAATGGGTGAACCCTGACCCCGTTCCCAGAAAAGTCGCTGTCCGCCCCTGTAGGTTCCTTTATGCCACCTGCCGCTTTATGGCTTCCACCATTACTCTACGACTTGGATGTTAAAACACAACTGTAAATGTATAAGTAGGTTTTATTTGATAACTCAATTTGGGTGTGATGATGCATGGCTGACAGAACGATATTTTGTGTGAATTACATCCTAATCCATCCTTTTGTATCGTCGCTGTCCTGTGAAAAACACTTATGTCCATTTTTGTCTTTTTTTTCTTTCTTTCTTTCTTTCTTTCTTTCTTTCTTTCTTTCTTTCTTTCTTTCTTTCCGTTTATGGGATGAAACTGAATGCAGACATCCCAAAAATGTAAAAAAAAATATATATATATATATATATTTATATATATATTACATAATTGTTTTTCAGAGGACAATGACAATATGTCCATTAAGATCCAATAATATTATATATATTCATGCTTAGTGTGCATTATTAATGTTAACATTGTCTCCCGTTTTAGTTGAACACTCTCTTGTACATCCTGTATTTCAAATGCAACTCTGTCAAAGAAGACGTTTTTCTTTCACATGTGAGAAAGGCTTAAGATTTTTATTTCAAAGTCATCACTTCATGGCAAAAAAAAAAAACATTAAAAAAATCATAAATGTGATTTAGTGTTAAAGGACATCATACATCATGAATAAATCGTGCTTTGCCAGATCTCACTCATTGTGTTGCTTCTGGATTGACACAGTGTGTGTGTGTGTGTGTGTATATATATATATATATATATATATATATATATATATATATTAGGGGTGTGAATTGCCTAGTACCTGACGATTCGATTCGTATCACGATTCACAGGTCACGATTCGATTCGATACCGATTAATCCCGATACGAATTTATAAGTCGATTGTTGCGATTTTTTTTCATTCAAATTTAGAAAATACTAATCAGTAAGCTTGTAGAGTGTAAGATTTATATGAAAATGTATTATTTATTTATCTGAAATTTCAGTCTTATAGAGGTTGTAATCTGTTTCATGTTTGAACAGCATTAAAATAAAATATTAAGGCTTAATGTTCCGTTCATATAACATTCTTCCATGCTCAAGGTGTGAATCCTAACCCGAAGTCAGACGTTTTGTTGAATATTTTGCCATTAAAAATGGAAGTTTAAAAATCGATTCACACACACACAAAAAAAAAAAAAAAAAAGGCAATGATGATAAGACGTTGAATCGGTAAGACTACCGAATGAACAATTCTGAGCTCTTAAAAAAAAAAAAAAAAAAAAAAAGATTGAATCGATTCGAGAATCGCGCGATGTAGTATCGCGATATATCGCCGAATCGATTTTTAACACCCCTAATATATATATATATATATATATATATATATATATATATATATACATGGCCTAAAACTAAAGTTAAAATTGTCAGGTTATGTTTTTCTGCATATTTTTGCACTTGAAAATTCTTTTGTGTGGTACACTGAAAGGAAGGTATTGGAAAACAATGCAATCAAGTATTCTAACTTCGGCCTATAATTCACATATTTGTTGTAAGCAGTAAGAGCACCCCCTGTCATGTTTTGGTTCTGTGGGGTTGGGATTTTGTTTTCTTTTGGTGTTTTTGGGTGCATTTGTCTGTGGTTGGTGTTTTTGTCATGTGTTCCTTGTTTCTTCCCTTGTCTCATTATTTCTCTGAGGTAAAGTATTAGTATTAGCTAGCGATCCAAGATGGCGGGATCTTCTGCGCATGCGCGTCACCGATCGTGCAGGGTCACGATAGCGTCTTGACAGCGAGACCTGTTGCGGCTCAATATTGATCCATATATAAGGCGCACTGGATTATAAGGCGCATGGTCAGCTTTTGAAAAAATTGAAGGCTTTTAGGTGCGGCTTATAGTGCGGAAAATACGGTAATTAATCGCAGAAAAATGTCGCATTAATCACGTATTAACGCATATTAATCGTACTATTTTTTTTGACCGCACTCGAGCCTTGAACGTAACCGCGGATGGTTATATTGAAGGCTGCGTAAGTCAGTGATGAGGTCAATGCACGACATTTCCTACGCTGGTTGTTCCAAAATGACTCCAGTTGGTGTGCTCGGTGGTAAATTTCGCTTTAAAAAACACCCCGACGGGACTTTAGATAAAACAAAAGTAATTTGCGTTTAATTAATTAAATACATGCATTTAATCAATGTTTGCAAATGACTTACAGATAATAAAATGCGTTAATGTCAAAATATTACGGTACAGTATTTTGTATTTATTTTATATGACGCAAATACGTAAGTAATTTAGCTGATTAATCGTGATTAATTAAAATTAAAAAGTGTGATTAATCAGATTAAAAATTGTCATCGTTTGACAGCACTAGTTTTTTTTCAACATTGGATAAATGCACTTGTTGTCACATTATGTGCCAGGGGTGTCACATAACTCTGTCCCCTTGTTGACATTCTGAGCATCTGCTCGTTATACTATATCTACACGTCCTGTCCTGCCTTGGCTAATGCTTTTAATCGGGTGGGGGGGTGATAAAATAGAATAAAGCCGTCTTCGACGTACTAGCTTGAGCCGACGCACCCCTCACCCCCCCACTCTCTCGCATACTCGGCATTCCTTTAGAACAAATGTTCACTTGTGGCCGCGCAGAGCCTTCAATAGAGCAGTACTAGGGTAGCTGTGAGCCACGCTGACGTGGAAAAAGCCTCCCTTCCCTGGAATAACCCACGGCCAGCCAGCTAAATTTTGCTCGCAGGGCCCACTCAACGCATCAGTGGCCGGTTTTACTGGACATTGCCCTCAGGGCGTCCTTAGAAAAAAAGTCTTTCTTTGTCTAAGAACGTCGGGCATCTTATTTTTCACAGCCTTTCCGACTGCGTGACTGCGGTTGAAATATTTTACTAAGGTGTCAAATATAGCACTCACTCTACCCTCGTTCCACAAAGAAAAGTGTTTGTCAGTGCCATCGCAACATGTTGATAAGATTGTATTGTATTCCAGTCAAACTGCATTGTTGTATTTCACAATACTGCATGCCGTCGTCGCGTCACTGTGGCTCCTTTCACGCCACCTGCCTGTGAAACCTGTCATTGTTGCATTAAAAGCATATTCAAAGATTTTTCTTGGAAAGTAGAAGCCAAACGTGTGTCACTTTTTTTTAAAATGCGCATGCGAAAGACCATCCTACCAGCTCTCCTGTTCGTCCGGGGGGAAGCCACCTATCAAATGTCGGAACGTGCGAGCTCATCTTCATCTTCATCTCCATTCCTGCTGCGTATGCGCAGCTCGGAACGAGCACGCACGACGTCGTTATGTTACATTGATTGACAGGATCAGGAACCAATTGTTTAGATGATCCACTCAGAAGACACAGCAAGAAAAAAGAACCTTGAATACATCTTTAATCTTCCGAATGATAGTAGTAGTAGTAGAGCGTAGTATTTGTAGAGTAACACAAGTCGGATGTCGCATGTAGCCCCCTGTACACTATTGGGTTTCTGTTTTGTGTGAATGGTACAGACACGGAATGATGGCAATTTCCAAGATTTGGGGGTAGTGTCAACCTGGTTATCTTCTGTCTTTGGGGGCAGTAGCATCAGAGCTGTAAATCAGGAGGCACTCCGCCTATTGCCGCTTTCCCACTCCAATCTTCTTTTCGGCAGGTTGCTTTTCTGTGTGAAAGGTACAAAGACAGAACAAGTAAAGGTGAACGTGACCTAGCCTTTATCTATCAGAGCCGTAACGCAAAAGGAAAGCCGCTTGTAGTGCTTTTCACACTGCACGTCAAAGCTGGCTTTTCCGCGGGTTGCCGTTGGATTTGGAGGTATTATCAGCTGGGTCTGCACCGGTACGGAATGCCGGATCAAATTGACCCAGCTATGTTCTGAGTTCACTGACTCAAATGTGCTGTAGTTTTCTCCTTTGTAAAGTATCATGACGACAATCGTTGTAGAAGGCCAAAATTTTTCCCAGGGTCAACCCGGCACGGCATCACATGTTGCCATTTTCACGACAAAGCCTTTCCCTCTACATGAAAGGTACTGAGAAGGAAATAAACCACCTCATTTTGGGGCAAAGCTTTTATAGCAAGTGTGAGAGGGGCTATTGACTTCCATGACCTGAAGCCAACTAGCACTTTAGAAAATGGATGGATTTCATTTTTTTTTAAATGAAATGTCTTGTCCCCACCCAGTTACGTCCCTCTTTACTGGCCATAAATCGTGAGTGGTTGGCATGAAATACCCGGCCAAGTGTGCCAGCTCAAGTGGCAGCTCGCGGGTGGCGCCTTCAATCGACAGCCATCCTAACGACATAATGGCTTAATGGGCCGGGAGAAAGAAAAGAGTGGGATTTGTCGGGGGCTGTAACTCCCCCCTCCCGTGATGCCACGTGAAGGATGTTTTTGTGCGAGCTCTTGGTTGCACCGTGTTTCCTGGGGTGGTTATTTATGATTATGGGCCAGGGGGGATGTTTGTCTAGTGGATTGGTCGCGGTGAAGGAGAGGCGAGAAATTTACAACCTGGGACCAGTTTTTTTTTTTTTTTTTTTTTTTGCAGCTCTGTGCGTCACCCTGTTGTTGCAGCAAAAGTCATCTCCAGGGCACATTCTCATAGTTGCCATACTTTCAGGAGTACTAGAAAGTATGGCAACTATGAGAAAGATACATAGGAGACTTCAGGTACATAGGAGACGTCCTACACCTATACAAATTGAAAAAGATCACTCTCACACTGAGCCTGCTCCTAATAGACAGCATCTGCATTAGGTGTGGTGTGTAAAATATGCCTGTGATAACATTTTAAAAGCTTCCTGATATTTCACACAGCTGTCCTTCTGCTGCTGACACTACTCCTTTCATACTATTCTATTCCTGTAACGGTGCCTTTGTTATACCACTGACTCGGGTAAAAGAATAAGTGAAAGGTGAAAACAGAAACGCAATTAAACGAAGGTGTTTAACTTCACAACTAGGTCTCGGCTTTCTGATATTCTCTATTATCAAACTGATGTCCTGCTGCCTCTGATACTACCTCAGAAGCTGGACTTTTAATACAGACTACAAACAGGAAAAAAAACATGGGGGTATTGTAAAGGGGCTGATGCAAATGCATTCAAATATGAACGTGTTCCAAGCGTTTTAATATTCCAGCCCAGATATAGGCTAATGGTAATAACATTTTAAAAACATAGCATACATACCAGGCTACTTGCATTCTTGTCCCGGTTTGCTGTTATACCTTTTTACGCGGCTGTCATTCCAACAATGATACCACCTTGGAAGCTGGGAAATTTCATTGCAGTGCGTTTGACTTAGATCACTGAGATAGGAAAAAAACAGGAACGATGTGAAAGGGGATCACAAAACTACAATTAAATGCATACCATGTGTTACACCGACACCGTACAGCCCGGTCCCGGGTTTTTGATATTCCCCTTTACAAAGCCATTATTCAGTCTTTCGTACTATCTGGGAAGGGAAAATTCTGTCTCTGTGCCTTTGATGTAGACCTGCCGTTACAGCCTCAGCCTTTGACGCTGCGTATTTCCCCCATGGGACTTGCGGAAACACATTAAAATCAGTTGTAAAAGGTGTACAACTATGACTTTGAATCTTCACAGCCTACCAATTGATGTTGATTGAAGGATGTTGCTTTGGTGCTGTATCAAGAGACCCAAGGCATAGGCCGGACCTCACACAGTGACACCCCCACCCGCTCTCAAGCAGGTAGCTGTTTATGGAGCGCATGCTGTTTACTGTCTGGGCAACGTCTGTGGCCCCTGCTCAGCCTCCAAACAACGCATGCAAAACTCCAGGCAGCGGTGACCAAAATTGTTTGGACGAGGGGTTGAGGAGGGGTGTAAGTCGTGTTTGCTGACAGAATCCTGACAAAACAATTCCACCTGATACAGATCACGTTGCATGTGGCCTGGCAATGTAAATTTGTTACATGTGTTTCCTGTATCAGACCCTTTTTTTGTTTTAAAATGCCATTTCGCTGACGTTTCTCTGTAGAAATGACTCAAAGTGAATAATAGAGAGCGCAACTTGTGTCAGGTGGGCTGAGTCAACATGCGTCACCCTGCCTGAATCCTCAAGGAAGGGGTCGGACAAACCAGGCTCTTGGCAAAAAAAGCACTCAAAGCCATTTTTTTTCCAGGGTACTTTTCTCACTGGAGCTGCTGTGGCTTGTTTTGTGTGAAACTCATCACGTGTCCAGACAGGCTCGCTGATTGCCGGTTGTTATCAGCCAGAGAGAGAGGGACTTGAGGGGGGTTATAACCTCTGTCAGACCACCTGAAGCTTTGGATTAGATTGACCTCCCCCTATGTCGGGGACCCCCCACACCAAATGTAGGCCTGCATTGTTTTGTTTTTTTAAACACTCATGTTAAGTTTGTTTCTCAGTAACAGGGTCTGTTTGGTGCGGGGCATGTTTAATTATCCAAAGGTGTCAAACTGAAAAATAATCCCAAACACAAAAACATATCTGCTAAAATAAATCCAATTTATTTACTGCAAGATAACATCAGACAACCTTTCTTTCAGTGCTACTGGATGTGAATCAGCAATTTCTGAATTATTTTTATTTTTTTTAATTTTTTTTAAGATTTGCAATACAACAAAAAGGGGGGCGAGGGGTGTTTCATCAAGTAGCCATCCCAAATGGGGTCAGGGGCCATCCCTGGAGTATATGTACAACAGTAACACATCCTGACACTTACTTAATATGTTCTGTGAAAGAACTCTGGTAAATCCAAATTTAAGAGCGCAACCGAGATTGCATAAATGCTGCAAATATTCTACACTCCTTTTCCATGCCAGTTCCTAAAAGTGGGAGTGGGATATGGTCTCATCATGGCAAGGGGAAACGAGGCGGTGGACGGTGGGGGTGACTGATGAGGGCTTGGGTGGGGGTGTCTCTTCCTTTCCACAATGCAGGCCCTGACCACTGTTATCTCTACCAAAAACAATGGCACGGACCCCCCCTACCACCTGCTCAGCCACCATCACCGCAATCAGGCAGCGCATTTCCAGGCCTCTTTTTTTTCTAATGCCATTGTTGTGACAAAAGCACTCATGGCTGATTCTCGCTGGCTTTCTCTGTGCTGTCACACACCACCGTGAACAGGCAGCCTCCCGCGCAAACAATAGCAAGCGGTCAGTGTGAGCTGTCACTTGAGATCGGAGCTCATGGCTTCATTCCCCTTTCTGTTTTGTAAACACTCGTGCTTTTTCCGTGTTTTTCTGTCATTGTGGATGGTTGCGGTGTGGGGGGAGTGTGGGGGTGGTCAGTGATCTAAGTGGTCCAATTGGACACGAAGCTAATAGATGATTGGCACATGGTTACACGTCATTAATTTAACAATATATTGGTTATTTTTCTTGCTCAGAAAGGGGAACTAAACCCCAGCACTGTACTCTGATCAGTGGGCTAAGAATTAGACAGTTATATAGATTTTTTTTTTTGGGTGCTCTTGTTTTGTTGTGAGTGCAATGGGATAAGCTAGCATGGCGAGAGCGAAACTTGTAATGTTGGTTGCCGCTTCAACGACCAGAAGTCGACTATTGACAAACTCAACCACCATCATACCCACCCTCCTAATTTTTATTAATTCCATCATGTCTGTCTAACATCTTTACAAAAGGGGGTGAACAAGTAGATCCGTTTCAAACCTTCCAGGAAAGAAAACACGTGATTGGGACGGTAATTCGTTTGCATGCAGCAAACTGAGAGGGGCTCCGGCTTCATGCTAATCCAGTGTGTGCTTCTTGCTTCTCCTTTGATTGTTAAAGCGCTTCAAGCAGCGGCGAGCTGAACATACCCGAAAGGGAAAGAGGGTGAGCACTTTAATGAGGGTCCATTGTCAGTGGCTTTAAGTGGTGGAGGGTGGGGGTACTTCAAAGAGCAACTCTCCAGGCATGGGTGCGTAGGAGTGGCAGGGGAGGTCTCGTGGTGAGCAGGTGAGCCTTATGTCTCCCCTGTTAGCTTTGTTCTGTAATCTTGGGAAGCCATTGATGAGTAGCTGAGTTTCCATTACCCTCAGAAATGCGCAAAATGCAAATTGTGCAGGAGCAACCTGGTAATGGAAACAAAAATGTTGCAAAACATCAACTATCACGAAAACGTTTTTTACAACCTCATGAGTTTTTTTTTTTTTTGAGACATGACGATATGGAAGTATATTTCAAAAGTGTAATGAAAATGCATTTTTCGCAATTTTACTAGGCATGTGACCCCGCCCGGTCACATGCCTGCAAGGGGTTAACATAAGTCTTTAACTACAAAGCAATTCATCTATAGAGCTAAGGCCGCCACTCCCTACACGTAGCCCAATTGTAAACAGTAAAACAAATTAAATAATAAGTTGACCATTAATGTTTAGTTCTTTGTAATTGTAGCTCTAGCAACCACAAGGTTCCAACCTGATATATGTCGCAAAGGTTCTGGAACCTCGCGAATTTGCTAACCACTGATGAGGGATTTAGTCTGATGACAAATGTCTCCTCTCTCCAAAGGTCGTTGATGATGCATCTCCATTTCACGTTCCTATAGTTCTGGGTTAACCTGGCAATTGACCTTACCGTAAACCACACCTGCATAACCTAGTAAACCAATCAAGACGCAAGATGTCATGTCTGCGCCGGCATGTGAGTTTTGCTAAGGACAAACAAAGCATTCCAGCTCTTGGTGTTGCATTGCGTGGTTATCCAAAGGCAAGAAAAAAAATCAATAAAAATGGTTAAACGCTGTGGTCACGGCTTGTTTAAGAGTGATAACAGTTATCCCGATCGACTAACTGGCGTCCTGCTGTAGTCACGGCTTAGCTTGTGTACGAGAGAGATCCATTATCCTGATCGAGTGGAAGGTGTCCGGTATATTCCATTCCCTAAACCCTCAAACAACTACAAAAATGTCTGCGCTGGATCAAACTTTGTGGAATACCACACAACCAGTTGAATCCCTCCAAAATGACCAGAAACTACTACGTCTGCATTAAGTAATGTTCTCCATTGTTGTTTTTAGTCAAAGGCTAACGATAGCTTTGGGTAGCTAACCATCCACGCGTTTGTTGACTTACCATTACCAACGATAAATGCCAACAAAACATTGAAACTATTAGGTAAAATATAAATTCAATCTTACCTTGCTTGACAGGAACAATGTCCAAAAACTTCGGTTTTGCCGACAATCGGTCAAAGTGAGCGAGGCGACTGTCTTTTTATGACTTCTGCAGCAGCAGTGATGTGTATTTCCTTTGTGTATTTCGTTTGTTTATGGGTGAAATTGCATGGTGAGGGAGTGAAGATACCTTTCACTCAAAAAATGTAAAGCCCTTTTACTCTTAAATATCGGCGTCCTGAAAATACCTGACCGAAAAATCACAAGGAAGATTTGACAACTTTGCCATTACTGTGAATGCACTTCAGCTCATCTCGACCGGTAAATGTCCGAGGGCGCTGCTTGTCGCATTTAGTGGGCGGGGAGGGGCATGCCACGGTAAAGTCAATAGCCAGATTGTTAATTGTGATTCACTCAGTAGTTCTTCACATTATCAACCTGTAACTTCACTCAGCAGATCCGTTTGGGAAAGGAGGGACTTGCTGTACAATACTTCAAACTGATTGGACGACGCGGAATGTTGTGCACGTTTGTTATAAGACCCATTACGGCAACAGATGAAAATGCCGTCTTCAGTCTCGTCTTGGAACTTGGAACTCCTGGAACTTTTAGTTCTTAGCACTTAGTACTGTATTTGGTAGTCCCTGAAAGGTTCCAAGATTAGATCTCTTCGGGAGTCCTTGCTCAAAAAGTAATTACCATGGAGCAGGGGCTTTTTTTTTTGGCTACGCAATCTACATTTAGATGAAAGTTCCCGTGATCGAAACACCGGAAGCTCTTGGATAAAAGCTTCTAGAAGTGGAAAGGCACCATTTAAATCCATGGAGAAATTGGACGATTCTTACTCTGCATGCGTAATGTGTGTTTGTGTGTGTGTGTTGATGTGTGCGCATGCCAGTGCGCGTGTGCATGAGTGCATATGTTACGTCGAGTGAAGGGCTGAGAAAAACACCCAGCCTCTCATTTTCACTCCCCCCTGTAATTCCTTCAGCGTTCCAATAAATCCTGCCTCTCATCCCGCCTGCCTCCTGATGAAAACCAGATGACTCTACTGCCCACCTCCCTTCCCCGCATATCACAGACGCACAGACACACACAGACATGAAGTTACCTGTTGCGCATTGCCAAGACGTGACATCGTTCACCTACTTTATCCGTAAAAGGTGCCAATAATGCCGAGAAAGGTGTGACCGGTCTCTGAAGTGATAAATGATGCTATCGTTTGTCATTGTCTGATTGAAGTACTGCCGTGTTGTTCACACCGCATCAAAAGATTTTGCCACTTCCTTGTTTTTGTTTTTTGTGACATGTATTTCTAAAAGAATCTCTGTCTGTCTGTCAATCAGTCAGTCAGTCGATCAATCATTCAATCAATCGTCCGTCCACGATCCAGAAATTGTGGTCTTGGTTACTGTTTAATTCAATGCAGCATATGTCGAGTATTTCACAGGTGGCCCTAACAGTGCCGGTCTAATCCCCAAATATGCCTTGTTTGCATCTTAATGTCACCTTAAGAGCCACGAGTTGTTAGGCGCCTCGCACGCGACCACCGAACCACAAGAAAGCGCATTGTCACCGAGCTTCCTGTCACACAAGCCTCTTCCGTTGACAGGTGTTTCATCACCATTTGCGACGTGATGCAACGTGTCACTGTTCTTTCCTCACTGCATCTCAGCCAACCACAAGTGTTGTCTTCCAAAGCTTCACTTTTTGTTTGTGTCCTGTTTTGTTGTTCTATTTCAGAAAGCCTCCTGTCTCAGTTCCGCCCTTCTGTCTTTTCCCACATGTGTGATTGCATGGTTGGTTGGGGCCTCGTTTTGCTTCCACAGCCCCTCATTACTGCTCTTCCCACGCCCATTTCATCTACTGCCGGCTGTTGCTCCACTGTTGACGGCCTATGCTATTGCTAACCAAAACAGCAACACCTATGGAGCATGCAGACAGTCACTTATTAAAAGTGTGGAGATCTTGGTGGTAATGATGGTATTTTGTTCTCTTTAAAGAGGATTATTGTTTGACCAATTCATTCATTTTGTTTCAGTTTATTTGAAAGGATTTTTTTGTGCCTTATTTATTCCATCCACTCCTTCTCCTCCGTAATAGATTATCTTGAATTATGGAGACACGTCATCTTTTTCACAGCAATTAGCGGTCTAGTCATTTCTGAGATGTCGTCCCGCCACATTGTTGCGTACCTTCATGTTTGGTCCCACTCAGTCTGCCTTCTCTGTAATAGATGGTCTTTTGTTTTGTGATGTAAACATTTTTAACGACCATTAGCATTTAGTAGACTGACACGTGATTGCTCCACAATGTTATGTACGTCCATGTTTATGTTCTGTAACTTTTGTTGTTGTGCCCAGGCTGCTTCTTCTGTAATAGATAATCTTGTATTGCGTGGAGGCATCTTTTACAATGATTAGCGTCCTAGACACATTGTGGTCACTCCACATTGTTGTGTATGTCCAGTCCATGTTTATGTTTCAGGGAGACTTCATTGCTCTGTCCGGTCCGCCTCATAATAGATGATCTTATCATTCTGGTTGTCTGCAGTGGTTGCTCCACAATATTGTGTGCGTCCAAGTTTATTTATTTATGTGTTCAGTCTGCCTGTTCTCTAATAAATAATATTGCATTATGTGGAATCTACAGTGTGTAGCATTCTAGTAAATTGTGACACATTAGTCACTCCAAAATGTGTGTCAAATGATCGTTTTAGGGTGACTTGTTCTGCCAAATGTTCCAACTTCATAAGATGATCTTGCATTAACACCTTATTTGACAATTAGTGTTCTAGTAGACCTTGACACTAGGAGACTCCACAATGTTGTGTGCATCCTGGTTTATGTTCTGGGGTGACCTCTTTGCTTTTCCAAATCTGCCTCCTACATATTAGATCGTTTTATCTTATGTGGAGATTACATGGTGTCTTTAACTGCAATTAGCATGCTACTACATTGTGACATGTGGTCACTCCACAATGTTGTGTACGAGGCCAATTAAACAGGTTTTAGGGCCCCAGAAGCAAAACGTCCACTTGTATTGTGTGTTTTAAGGCAAGATAAGCATGCGCCAAGTGATTTTTGTTGTTGTTGCAAAGACCAAAAGAATGTCAAGAATGAGTGTGACTGCGACTTTGTACCGAGCAACTGAACCGACCACACTTTTGTGCCTCCTCCTCTCCTCCCCAGAGAGCTCGGAGACTCTCCAACAGGTGGTCCAGGAGCGCCTGGCCGAGCTGCTGCGCGTCCTCAAGGCCGTCATCGCCAAACACCAGGCCCTCAACTCGGTGGACATCCTGGGCAAAGCCGGCACGCTCATTGCCAAGGTGAAAGGTAAGCGGTGGCTAACTGAGCATGCTGCTAACGCGACACCTGGCCTAGAAATGTCACAGCGCGCTCACCTGCTCTATTTTGAAAGCTCCGAGGCATGACCCAGTGCCAGGGAATGCATGTATACAATGCCAAAAAGGAAACAGCATGGTCCATTGCACTTCAATCACACTGGAAACATGGCACCAATCCAAGTAAATTATTACTGAACTGTAAATGATGCTTACATTATTTATAGAGCATCAAACTGATGAATGTTGACTGTTAATTAACGATCTGCCTTTCAAGAGAACAGTTAGGCTGTGTCCAAATGCATCTAGATGGCAAAAATAGCATTTTGGGGCTGGGGGTGTGGGGCACTTGTCTCATTTCTATGTCATTATAGAATGCTCCATTTTCTCTTGAGGAGAAACTGTTTTTTGTTTCATAGCTATTTTAATTGGAAAGCTCTAGGCCACTAAGGGCAATCCCTTATTTTCAATGATGTCTAGATGACATGTGCAGCAGATCAAACATAAAAACATTCATTCCAAACCAAAATAGTTATTGAGAGCTCAAGAAATCATTATATTGTATGGTTGACATTTGACTGTTTAAGTATTGTTAATTTTTAAATGATAGAAATGTATACTTTCTAATATGTATATTAGAATGAAGATGTTTTTTTTTAATATAAAATTTAGTGCCTGGTCTCGGGGCCATCATCAGCAATAAAGATTCTCATTCACGTTTACGACCAAGTCTCGAATAAACTTGAATCGCTTGCGTATTGCACTTTTCCCTAAAAAAAAAAAAAAAAAAAAGCTTCATAGTCCAACATGTGAAAAATCCAATTTGATCAAAATATTAAAGGGATAGTTCGGATTTTTTTGACATGAATCTCTATTTCATCCTCACCTTCAGTGTGTGCGATCATCACTGACTTACCCCAGACAGCGTTCTGTGACACGAGTTCTGGTCCGGTGTTGGACAAGAGGAAAATAGTCCAGCAAGCTGGCTGGGGTCACGGAAATAAAGCGTTTTTCTTCTAAAAACAATTTGTGTTCAAAGGAGTGATATATTTTGCATCACAATACTCCTTTCTGAAAAAAGTCAGACGCCATTACTGCCAGGCACTACGTATCACTGCGCGGTGCACCGCATGCAGCTAATAGACGCGTACTAATCTACAAGTTGTTCGTCTTGTCGAAGGCGGAAGGCACGCAGATCAGATGTCTGCAGCGCGTCGATCAGCTGTCTATGGAGCGCAGTGATACGAACTAACAGAAAAGTAGTGCCCGGCCGTAATGGCGTCTGACTTTTTTTCAGAAAAGGAGTATTGTGATGCAAATGTATCACTCTTTAGAACAAATTGTTTTTAGAAGAAAAACGCTTTATTTCCGTGACCCCAGCCAGCTTGCTGGACTATTTTCCTCTCGTCCAACACCGGACCAGAACTCGTGTCACAGAACGCTGTCAGGGGTAAGTCAGTGCTGATCGCACACACTGGAGGTGAGGATGAAAGAGAGATTCATGTCAAAAAATCCAAACTAACACTTTAAAAGCTATGTAGTGCACTTAAATTGCGCTTTATCTTAACACGCTTACTAAGACATTAACTTATCTGATTCAAACACAGTATAGTTGTGGAAGCCTACACTAGCCGTTGCCGCAGTGTACCAACTCCACGGAAATAATGGGTACTTTAAGCAACGGGATCCCACGTCGTGTACCCTGGCCGACTGGAGAACCAAGGATGTTGTTTTGTCCCATTAATTTCCGCACCACTGCACATATGCGGCTCTTATTGGAGCATGCGGTCACATGATCTGTGCACGCAGTGTGTCAAAGATACAGAGGCAAGAGTATACACTTACTTCGACAACGGGTTGGGTTTGATACCCACGCTAAAACTAGCTTGTTGTAGCTTTGTTCTCGCTAATGCTAACCTAGTTGATATCGAAGGTCCGCCAGCATCTGTTTGCAAACGACTCCTTCGTCTGTTGCTAACAAGGCGTGAGAGGCGGCCAGTGTCCATCCACATTTGCACGAGACGTTAAAGCAGCCAATTATTCCCGTTGCTAAAGATGACACCGCAGCACGCGAACACAAGAGGCGACGCGATATTTCATTTCCAGTCTGAACCTCGCATTAAATGATCATTTCAAGTCAGCTTGTGTTGTTCTTCGCTTCATGTGCCTCTTCCTGAAATGACTTTCTTCAAGCTTCTGATTAAAACGGTTGCTTCCAATCCTGAAGAGGCATTTGTGAACACTGATGAGTAAGCGCAGAGGAGCGCGACACTTGCATGATAACAGGCCTCGCTGTGTCTCCTCGCCACGTTTGTCGCGACACCTGCGGCGTCTGGAAGCCCGCCAGCGCGCACTTAGACAAACACCGCAAACACACGCTCGCCCAACTCGTTTACAGATGCTGCTGACACCGATCGTTAACGTGTGCCGCTTGCTGCTTCATTGTTCTGAATGACTCCCAAAGGCACTTTTTTTCACATGTGGGAAAATGTCAAGGACAAACTCGTCTTGCAGCCGCTATATGAGAGTGGCATTTCCCACTTCCAGGGAAAATTGGTGATCAAAGTGTGAAAAGAAATAGGTGCCTCCCTTTTGTCCACCCAAAATATGATGCACTTGCATTTTTTTTTTTGCCATTTCTCAATTGCATGATATCGTAGTGTGCAGTGTGAGTTATTTTTTACATTTCATTCATTCTTTATTGTAATTCATAATTTATTGTAGTTCTTTTAACATTTTTTCCATTGTAAATTATATTTGAGCAGTGTTTTTTTTTTAATGGAATGTTTTTAATAATACAGTGTTTCCTCACTTTTCACTGGTGATACGTTCCAAATCCACGCCGCGAAGTAGAGCATGAGTTGTTTTTTAAGTTGAAACGTCGGCTGAATAATTACATTCAAGTTTATCTTTTTAATATTAAAATTAGGGATGCACAATAATATCGGTGGCCGATAATTATCGGCAATTATCGACCAATTTGACGTCAAACAGATAAAGCAGATAATAGAGAAATCTGCCGATAATTATTGCCAATTTGATTTCATACAGATAAACCAGATAATAAAGAAATCCAGCAATAATTATAGACATGCCACATTGGTCCATCTGTTGTGGTTGTGGCTCATATCAATAAAATTCAGCTTCATGGTGCTTTACATACATTGAAACATTGTGCAAAATTTATACAATGTTTCAATGTATTTGTTAGACTTAAAGTAGGACTCAAAAGCATATTTGTATTCAAGTTAATTTGGTAAACAATTATCGGCTTACTTATCAGTTATCGACATCGGCACTTCTAAATTATTGGCTTATCGGTATCGGTTGAAAATAGCATTATCGTGCATCCCTAATTAAAATTGCTTATTTTAACCAGAAACTGCGTTACAAATGTCACAAAGAGTCACAAATCAAAATCCACGATACAGTTGAACCCACAGAAACCAAACCGCAAAGTAGCGGGGCAACATTTAAAAATATAGTGTAATTGTAATTAATTTTTATTTTTATTTGATTTATGATTAACATCAATTAAAAAATATATGAATAACTGTTTTAATGAGAAATTATAATAATGAGTGAATTTTTTGTATGTATTTTTGAAAAAATAAATTATGATCAAACAGCAAATTAAAGGGACACTTGACTCATTGAACAATTTTGAGCAGTGAAAAGTTAATATTTTTTTAATATTTATCCAAAATGAATTTGATAACTTCATTATTTATCATGTACAATTAATACCTTTAAAAAGTATATTTTTTTTCTACTTGCTGTCGACTGATGATGACATCATCTGTGCTGAGGAAGTAGGTAACGGCCAATCATGGCTCACCTGTTTTCTGGGTTTGGTCAGTAAACTGAGCCACGATTGGTCGTTACCTAATTCTTCAGCACAGGTGATGTCATTTTTACTGCTGTAAATGGCTCAGTGAGTCAAGTATCCCTTTAACAATGTGATTATTGAAAATTGTCCTAATTTTTTTGAATTTATAGAATATTTTTTAATTATAAATGTGCTGTGAATCCTAAAAAGTTTTTTTTTTATTCCATTTTTAAAATTATATATATATTAAAAAAAACAACAATGTTATTTAAATATCCAAACATGCATTTTCCCACTTATATAGACAATCAGCAACAAAAGTGTCCAAAATTAATGATCAAATACTTGTACTGTAATACTTGGCATAACAGCACCCCTACAGGTTGTGCGCTCCATTTTTTTTTTGTCCCCAGTTCACAGTGTGCTCTGTTATCTCTTGATGTACGACTTAAATTTTTCATTTTTTTGTGTGTAGAGAGAAACATAATTTATCTGTAAAATATCACTTAAAAATGTTTTGTATTTAAATTATAATTAATCTGTCTTTTTTGTACTTTAAATCACATTAAATCACAACATGAGTTAATTAATTGTTACATACTTTGTAATATTATTTTTTAAACATATTACATTATAACATATTTAGGAAGGAATTTAAAAGGCACAATAGGAAAATATTGGACACGCAAGCATTGACGACGTCACTTTGTTGTTCCAATTCTTCAGACGCAAACTAGGTGAGAGTGAATCAACAGTGTCGAGGGATGGGAGGGAGTTGGGGGCAAGCGCTGGAATTATTGTTCCGAGAGCCACAGGATGTCCTGAGGAAGAAGCCAGTGCAGTGCGGAGTCGCACAGCAGCGTTCAGCAGCGCTTCTCGAGAGCCTTCTCAAAACGCAAAATAAGATCTTTTTGGCTGGTGGGGGAATACGCCGTCACCCAGGAATTTGCCGTCATGGACCGAAAATGGTAAAGCCTTTCCAAAAAGAAAACAAAAAACAGTAGCGGACTTTGGACCTTAGCCTTACGTATTCAAGTTTTTTAAGGAAAGCAAGAGAGTGACAGAAGTGGAGCTGTGCACGAGTGTTTCCTGTTACAGCCCAGACAGGAAACACTACGTCCAACGTCACCGACTGCCACTTTAGTCACAAACGGCGTTCTTGCTGAGGAAAGTGCTTCCTGAAGATTTTTCACCTTCGACGGTCCTCAACTTTTTGCTGCAAGATTCCGAAGGATGGGCGAGAATTCACACTTTTTCATTGCGGACTACATCACCCTGGATTGGATTTGAATTCAAGATTGTCGAAAGGTGACTGTTTTGGTTTAAGATCCTGAACAGTTATGTGTAATTTTTGGGAAGAAAGCAGCAGAGGGGGAACGAGCACTTGACAAGTGTCAGACAAGTCGCCAGTTTTAGGACTTGGGATTGCTTGGCTGCAATTTATGGAAGACTCAACGCAACTTGAATTTGGTTTTCCTAAGACTCGACTTACATTTGACTTGACAGGTCTTGTGTTGATTTTTTGTGTGGTATCCGCAAATCAGGTAACACACCAGTATGCTGTCATGCAGACTACAGAGGCCACCTCAAGCTAGCTAGTGTCATGGAGGGAGATCTAAGGACTATTAAACTTGGATTCAACAATATGGTTTTAAAAACATTAAGAGAATGTCAACATGCAACCTTTGCAACTCAAAGGTAAGAGCGAATGTAGGTGTCTCAGAAATGTTCCAGGACGAGTGAGAAGAACAACATTGGAGTGCTGGAGCAACCTCCATACTCACACAATCTGGCCGCATGTGATCAGCCCCCCCGCCACCATTTCCTAAAGTCAAGGGACCGTCCACGACGAAGGAACCGCAGAGAAGCTCCAGGAGTGCATGAATACTGGAAAGTTCAAAGGGGAAAAAAATGTGTATTTTTATTTTTTTTACAGATTTAAAATATATATCGTCATATAATTTTGTGCCACCAGTCCTTGGATCTTTCTGCTACACCTCATATGTTGGCAAGATTGTATGACTTGACTTGTGACTTGTCTATTAACCCAAGTAAGGACTTGACTTGCTTGAAACTTGAACTTGATTGAAACTTGAACTTGAAGATTTGACACTTAAGACTTCCACCTCTGGAAAACAGCCTGAGGCTATTTGGCCTGTTACTGTGTAAATAAAACATCTGGATTAAACGCACTCTGCCAGGCCAGTGATATTTTGCTTTTCTGTCTCTCTGCAGGCATCAACTTCAAGGAAGTCAGACCGGACAACGTAGTTGGCACGTTTGGCGAGATTCATGCGTCCATCGATACCTTGGCGTTTACATTCGGCAATGTGTGAGTGCAGAACCGTTTTCACTTTAGTATAGACTTTGAACTATTAATTAAATGTAGCAAAATTTACTCCTTGGTTTCCTGGTGACTGTCTTTTACACAAAAGCCAACCAAAGTCGGATATTACGTCTACAGTGTGCGCTTTCACGCTGCCTACGCGAAACAGTTATGATATTAAGATATGACATGATTAGACTTATAGAAACATTTTTCTCTTCCCCATGTTTCATGACTTCTCAGATGACTGACAGGCAATGTGAGAGCTTTTTAAAGTGAGGAAACTAAATGATTGTGCATCCTAAACAAGAACATAACAATGCAGTATATAAAATGTTGTCTCAGCGTATTGGTATGGTGTAATAGCACTGTAACCTTAGCAACACTAATGCTAGCACAATATGAGCAGTGTCTATGCTGGTCCATGATTATTTTAGATACTACAGTAAGAGATGCAGCATTGCCAAGTAGGAATACTATGTTGTTGTCTATATAGCATAGCGTCGGCATGAAGATTGGCAGAAGCTGAGCTAAGCCAAACTAATTAATTTAGGTGCTAAACATTGAGCTAGAATAACCAAGCAGACATTGTTTTATTTTACTTGTATGCCTCAAAGTTGAACTGTATGACCACTTTTTTTGTTTTGCAACTTAGAGAAGTCATGTTAGCGCGGATGCAAAGCAAGCATTAATTCAATCTCAGAGGTGCTCAGGCTAGTCCACAAAGATGCTAAAATATAAGCTCAAGCATTGCCAATCACATTGTATGCCTTTTTGCAAGCCAGTGGAGCATCACTTTGATTTAGAATGTGTTGTTTAAACCCACTGTATTAAATACAGTTTGTGTTGACGCGGTCAGAGGCTAACCCAAGCTAAGCCTTGTTTTTCAATTTATTAAATCGAACAGCAAGGTGTCATTAAGTTGTCTTAGAGTGGTGGGAAGCTGATACGAAGACTAGCACACTCGCACTAATGCAGCCTCAAAATAGTCCAGACTGGTCCACCATTTATTCTAGATGCAATGTGTACAATTTGGGGTTATCCTGCCAAAGTCAAACACTATTACACATTTGTTTTAGCAAGCCAGTGTTGCATCACAATGATTGTGTGTGTCATTGTAAGTTAGTTGACATTTTCCTGATGGTAGTTTTATTAATATTGTGTTGTTTTTTTTTGTTTCAGAGTTTCTGACTTCCTTATGGGAGATGTGGACAATGGCTCAGGGTTGGGGACCCCCCAGGCCAGAAGAAGCAGGGTAAAGCATTTTCCCCTCATTTAAAAAAAACAAACAATCCTTTTACTTGTTTTAGTTGAAGGCTTGGATTCCAACAACTAAAAAGCCTCAAAGACAAACGCTAATTTGGGTGTCAAGAGCACAGCTGCTTGTTAATTGCATGTCTGCTTTTGCCTTCTTGTCACGTGAAGCTGCGTCCTCCTCCTCCTTTTTTGCAGTCTTTTGACAACCTCGCCGTGGAACCCGAGGACGACAGAGCAGAGAAGAACGACCTCGCTGGTGAGTGGGCGTCGGCCTTCCATCGTTCAAGGGGCGTGGAACGGCGTGTTTACGGCGCATTCGCCAAGGGCAGGCCAACGTTGTCAACTTGTGAGCTCCCGGCGTGATTTAGGAATGTCTGAGGTGGAGACCCGCCCTGTTATTTCTGCCGGACCACACGTTTTCCCTGCTGGCCTGAATGTCTGACATTCCGAGGCCTGTTCGGGAGCGGGCTTGCGTCGGATGGGAAACACATGGGCTCGGAGTAGAAGTGGGGGGTGGCGATTGTCTTTTTTAGAAGATGCCAGCATTTTCACATCCTCCTGCAGTGGCATCCACTTCCTCATCTCCATGTGTTTTCTGTTTTAGCATCTAACTCCTAGCGTTTTTTTTTTTTTTTTAAAGGGACAGAATGTGAAGAAGTATCCAGCAATGACTTGGCGGCTACCTGAAAATCCACCATTTTAATTTGATGCCAAAAGCCACGATCATGTCCGTGCCAGTCTGTTATGATTTGGGCTTTAGAATGAGAGGGCACATGTTCAAATCCTTATGTGAAAAAAAGGCCACTAGTTGTTGGAGAGATGATAATTGGCTTGTTGGCTACTGTTGAAGTATGCTTGAGGAAAGCATTGTCCCCACCACCCCAGCTCAAGTGATGTAGTCCTCTTTGTGCAAGTCTTTCACTCGGAGTCTGTCCTTGCATGCCTGCAAGCGTGTGATATGATTCCTTGTGTGGTGCGCAACACAGTATTTTAGAGTATTTCAGAGTGATTTGGATTTCCCCTTAAAAGGATTACACCACAGTATTTTAAGCCCTTCCACAGTTAACTATAGGCATATAATGATTAAATCTTACCTTTGACACCATGGCGATGTAATTGACGGCTTGATTTTTTCAAGCGGTGGCCAGACTACACCGAACCACTGTAACCTCAAACTCAAAAAGCTCAAGAGACCGGCAGTATTGCTTGATGCATATTTGAGCATTGTCAGATTATAAGCGGCATCTTCGGTTTACAGTTGAGTTCCGACCCAACCTGCTCCTGACTTGGTAGCTATCTGAGCAAAAGAAACCTCCATATTCAAGCAACAGCTTGATTACACAGGACCACTACACTGCAAAAACTGGGCTTGAAATATGAGAATAGTACTGAAATGAGGACTCTCTTTAGGCAAAGTAATCCTGCCCAATAGAACATAAGAAATTGGCTTATCAAGATTTCTTTGAATGAATAAACATAACTAGCCCACACACCCATGTCTTAAAACTTGTGTATTAGATTAGTATGTCTTTAAGAAGAATTTACCCATAACCAATATAGAACTTCAACTACCGATTCATGATACCCTATTGAAATTTTGGCGGGGGGAAAAAATGCTTAAATGTAGTAGCACTTAGGAACTTTTCAACCTTAACAAAATATTTTCATAACACTTCTGATGACACATCGACTTAAAAATAGTTGAATGGTAGTTTTGACATGGCCTGAGGGGGTCTGTATTATTTTTACTGGCACTAAACAACTTTGAGGAGGATGGTAGGAACACTGCCACACACAAAAAATACAAATATACTGATTGATTTATGGATACGTCACTTAGCCCTTTCTCAATTTGAATGTCGACTCACGATTACTACTTTCCTGGCAGAAGTTGCAAAACAACTGAAAAGTTTTGAGGAGACAAAAAAAAAGAAAAAAGAAAAAGAGAAGCTACCTGGACAAAAGGACAGTCAAGAACCACCATGGACCTGACTCTCACGCGCTGGCATGAGCATTGTGCTCGTCCTCATGGGAAATGAGGTCTTCCTTCAGGCATAACATTACCACCTTTGTCCATATGGTGCCGCCATAATCAACGCAAACTGAACGTTCCTTAGTGTTGCTTTAAAGACAGCAAAAAACATCATGAACGTTTTTTTTTGGTGTGTTTATATTTAATTAAACAACCTGGGAACTAGGGGTGTTAAAAAAAATCGATTCGGCGATATATCGCGATACTACATCGCGCGATTCTCGAATCGATAAAAAAAAAAAAACGATTATTATTTATTTATTTTTTAAGAGCTCAGAATCGTTCATTCGGTAGTCTTAACGATTCAACGTCTTATCATCATTGCCTTTTTTGTGTGTGTGTGTGTGTGTGTGTGTGTGTGTGTGTGGGGGTGTGTGTGTGTGTGTGTGTGTGTGTGTGAATCGCTTTTTAAACTTCCATTTTTAATGGAAAAATATTCAACAAAACGTCTGACTTCGGGTTAGGATTCACACCTTGAGCATGGAAGAATGTTATATGAACGGAACATTAAGCCTTAATATTTTATTTTAATGCTGGTCAAACATGAAACAGATTACAACCTCTATAAGACTGAAATTTCAGATAAATAAATAATACATTTTCATATAAATCTTACACTCTACAAGCTTACTGATTAGTATTTTCTAAATTTGAATGAAAAAAAATTGCAACAATCGATTTATAAATTCGTATCGGGATTAATCGGTATCGAATCGAATCGTGACCTGTGAATCGTGATACGAATCGAATCGTCAGGTACTAGGCAATTCACACCCCTACTGGGAACCGATTTAATTTGTATAAAAAATACCTATCGTAATCATTCCCCTCAGGCCCAGATGTTCCTTTGTCACGCGAGGAGGAGGTGGACCTGATACTGCTGAAGCATGACAATGGGGTGGAGTCAGCCCTGCTGTACGCCAAAGCCTGGTCCAAGTACATCAAAGATCTGCTGGCCTGGATGGAGAAAAGAGTGACCATGGGTGAGGCCCGCTCCACACAGTAAAGTACTGCAACATAAGATTTTTGACCAATCTCTAACCTAGTTATTAGGGATACGTTTTTTATTTTACTATTTTTTTATGGTGAGTCAACAAACCACGCCCGCATGACCTAGTAAACCAATCACGACGCAAGACATGTCTGCGACGGCACGTGCCTTTTGCTGCAGACAAACAAAAGCAATCCAGCTCCCGGTGGTGCATTGCGTGGATATCCAAAGCCAAGAAAATAATAATAATAATAATAATAAAAATGGTTAAATGCTGTAGTCACGGCTTGTGCAAGAGAGAGAGGAGTTACGCCGACCAACTGGAAGGAGGTGTCCGGTTTATTCCATTCCCTAAACCCTCAAACAACTATGAAAAATGTCTGCGCTGGATCAAACTTTGTGGAAGACCACACAACCAGTTGAATCCCTCCAAAATGACCAGAAACTACTACGTCTGCACTAAGGTAATGTTCTCCATTGATGTTTTTAGCCAAAGGCTAACGATAGGTCCGGGTAGCTAACTATCCACGTGTTTGTTGACTTGCCATTTACTATAAATGCCATCTAAACATTGAAACTATGAGGTAATATAAATTCATTTTTGCCCTGCTTGAACAGGAACAATGTCCAAAAACTTTGGTTTTGCTGATCGGTCAAAGTGAGTGAGGCAATTGTCTTTTACTGACTTCTGTAGCAGCAGATAGCGATGTGTATTTGCTTTTATTTTTGGGCAAAATTGCATGGTGATGGAGTGAAGATACCCTTCACGAAAGAAATGTAAAGCACCGTCTGCTTGCTTCGAGGAGAAATATCGCCGTCCTGTAAAAACCTGACTCACAAGTCACAAGGAAGATTTGAAAACTTTGCCATTACTGTGAATGCACTTCAGCTCATCTTGACTAGCAAATGTCAGAGGGCACTGCTCGTCGCATTTTGTGGGCGGGGAGGGGGCGTGCCAACTGACAAATGTCTTATTCGAACATGGCTTCTACTGTACTCATGATAGACATCGCTGTAACATTTCATGTTGCTGAGTGAAACTTAGCGAGTCATCAAACATGCTGTAGTTTGGTAGCAATTGGACAAAAATTCAAGGATGAAACCTGTCTTTGAAGGACCCTTGGAAAGTGTTGTAATAACCTTAATAGGTTCTTCTTAGAACTTTTTTGTTGGTCTACTCATGACAGACATGCAAACAAATGTTGGTAGCAATTAGACAAAGTCATACAATGAGTTTGCCTTTGAAGGACACCTGGAAATGGCCAAAATGACATTAAAACTAAATTGAAACTAAAATGGCTGACATTCTTTTGTCTTTTCCGGCATGTAATTTTGAGTCTTTTTGTTGTTGTTGGTCTTCTCATGATAGACATTGCTGTAAAATTTCATGTTTCTAAATGAAACTGGCAGAATTGGCATGAACAGTCCTTTTAATGTCTTCTAGATATGGAGTGTGCCAAAAGTTACGCCAAACTGGCCGAGTCGGCCAAGTCGCTGATGACGCAACAGGTTGTGTATTTATTTTAAACTCCACTCACCTTCTTGATGAATGATTATGTTCTTGGAGAGGATGGATTAACACGTTGGCTCTGTGCAGGACTACATGCCCTTTGGCGACATCTACAATTCCACCTTCAAGAACGACATTGAATACAACCAACTCCTCATGCAAACCGCCATGGCCTTGCAGACCAATAAATTCATACAGGTTGGACAGTATAAGAATACACTGTTAGTTGACAGAATGTTATCTTTTTTAATCGGTCACTTTACCTGTGTTGACGCATTCACTGCCCACCATTGGGATCTCGTGGTTATGAGCTGCTTGCTCAAGTTTATATGATCCCTGTGTTTTTGGGTGATGTATGTATGTAATTATATTAGCAATTATGTTGTTATATTTTTGAACAACTACATGTTGATGATTTTGCTTAATAGGTAGATAAATATACTTTATTAATCCTGTGAGGCGAAATTAATAAAATTAATACATCTCAAACTCAACCTCAAAAGCAATGACAAAAAATTTAACTGTAAAAGTTATACTAATAGTAAATTAATTGTTAACATGAAACAATTTTTTACAAATGTATCAAGGTGATGCATTATGAGGGGAAATAAAACCGCAAAATCTTTAATATTGCAAAAAATTAAATCCAATAAATGAATGCTTCCTTTCATTTAATTCTTAAATCAAAATTATAGCAGTTTGTCCAGCGTTGTTGCATAGTGGAGGAATAAAATATGATGTAATTATAATTTGTAAAATAATTTAAAAATAAGATCAATAAAGCAAATGTTTTTCAGTCAATAATAGTATTAAACAATTTAAAGAGGATGGCATAATAATGGAAAAATTGATATAAGTTAATATAATAAATATTATAAGAAGCCTCTCTAATTAATTGAATTATTTTAAAATTGTATTGCATTTTTCTCGAACATGATTTATTCTAAATTATTTTACAACACATTAATACAGTATATATATATATATATATATATATATATATATATATATATATATATATATATATATATAATTTACTGCATTACATATTACATATAATATGCACTAAAACCTTATAAAAACCCTAAAAGAATGCAATAAAATTAACATTTTCTAAAGTAAATTTTAAAAAATTACAATTATTTTATCCAATAACAGTCATTTCAAACTAAATACTTGTAAAAGGCTATATTTATCAAATGTATATTCTGTATACGTTTTCTTTTTATGAAGCTTTGTCAGCAGTAATATGACTTACACGAATTTGTTTTAGACTAAATGTTTAAACTAGGAAAACAATGACATTGTCCTTCTTCTGCTCACTTGTTAGCCTCTCCTGGCCCGTAAGAATGAACTGGACAAACTGAGGAAAGACCTCAAGGAGCAGTGGCAGAAGGAGCAGAAGAAAATGGTGAATATTACACATGTATACTAATACACGAAAAATGAATTGAAAAAGTGAAAACAAAATACAAGAAGGAACATTTAACATTATCTGCATCTGTTCTATTCCAGCACGAGGCGGACACGAGCCTACGAAAGGCTCGGGCCCTGAAGGCCCAGAGGCGAGAAGAGTATCAGAAGGCCCGCTCATCCACCAGCCGCTCCCTGGAGGAGCAGCCCAATGCTGGCAACAAGCAGCTCGAGAGGAAGAGGAGGCTGGAGGAGGAGGCCCTGCAGAAGGTCCATTAAACGCCACCATGGTCACTCCTTTCCACATCTCTTGAACGTGTCATTGTGTTGCGCCGTTAGGCTGAGGAGGCCCAGGAACAATACCAGAGCAGCATGGCTGACGCGGGCGTCAGAAGGATGGACCTGGCCAATGTCAAACGCACCATCCTCACTCAGATCAGAGAGACCGTTTTCCAGTGCGACCTCACGCTCAAGGCGGTGGGACACATTTTATTGTTGTTATTGTCACTTACAGTGGTCTACTACTACTTCGCTACTCATATGCATAAAGTATAATCAGACGAATGTTGCGGCATACCTGCCTGATAATTCAATGTGAACGGCAGTGGATAGCATTTCCATACTGCTCGGTAAAGGCGGACATGTTTCGTCGAAAGTACGTCAGCGGAACCAGGAAATACCTTTAGTGTCAGGAACTATGAAGTGTGGTGGTAGACCCAAATGCAGAAGGCGGACGAGTCAGGGAGGCAGAGGTGCGAAAAAAAAAAAAGTAAATTTAATCCAACAAAAACTAAAGTTGCAAACAGGGCTTGGTGACAAAGAATACAAAAATACCAAAGGGAAAAACTAGACAGGAGCAGACTAAAACTATGACAACATGAACGTGGGGAAACAAGAATAATGAACCAACAAGAACTGAAGCGAAAACCGAAAACTAAGTACACACACTAATTACACACGACGAGACACAGCTGGGCAAGACACAAGTGGAAGGGGGTGCTGATTGGTTGGCACATGAGGAAGGGCAGGCAAACACAGGTGGACATGGAAAGGCTTAACGAGACTAGGGAAAATCAGGAAATCAGAACATAAACATGACAAACTAAAAACCCAACAAAAACAAAGCAAAACCCACCCTAAACAGAACCAAAACATGACATTTAGAAGTTAGCTATAATACTTTTCCTTTCCTTTAAACAAAAATAAAATTAGTAATTATCCATCCAAACAATTACTAAACCTTTTTTTTAATGATTATTTAAAGCCATGAACTTATTTATATAGAAAAAGCCTTACTAGAGTACAGCTATTTTTCTTATTAAATTTGATCACGTTAAAAAGTGTTTAGTAGGGTGGGAAATAGGGATGTAACGATATTCAAACATCATGATACGATATCACGATATGAAGGTCACGATACGATAATTATCACGATATTGTGGGGAGGTTGGCGATACAAAAAAGGGTCACAATATTGTAAAAAATGTGCTCATACTAATTTAAAAAAAAAAAAAAGACAATTTTGTGCTCTTGTACATTACAGCAATGCTTATAAACAACTTAGAATCTCAAATAACTTACTAACTTATTTGCTAATGCAAGCACATTGCGTTCCTCCACATATTAAGTCAGATCACAAGCATATATTACGTTCCCCTTCATCTGACCATTCGCATGGATTTTAAACATATAAGGACCAAAACATGCCTTGTGAAAGTTAAACTGCACTAAAAAACTAGCCACTAGAAGGTGCTAGAACTGCACAAATGGAAATCAACCTGACTTTTTTTAAACGGATGTGCTGCCTTTAATATCGTGACATGACGACGACAATATACTGTGGCAGTTTTAATGTTGCGATACCACGATATTGCCGTTATCGTTACATCTCTAGTGGGGAATGTATCATGGGTTGGTTTTTGCACAGCAGATGCGTGACTCTCCCCCAAAAAACGAACAATTTATTTATTTATTACAACCTGTACTTCGCGGAAATTCACCTATAGCGGGTGGACGTGGAACATACCAACCACGTTGACATTTCTGGGACTGTAGGTAGGATGTAATTCATTTTATAGATTTGTGGAATGTCACCGCATCCGACTGAGTTTTTTCTAGTATTTTGATTTATTCTCTTAATTTTTTTTTCTTGTTCAAACATACTGGATTGTTCTGTATTAAGACTTTATGTGTGCCAATCCAAACAGAGCATTCTACCAAATGGTACAAGCAGAATTTGGGTCTAATGACATGGGGCACGTGTATAATCAAATGTCTGATTATACTCTTCTATTCTATTCATTATTGTGTCCTGCTCTTCTTGCCCCCAGGTGACGGTCAACTGGTTCCAGATGCAGCACGCACAGATGGCGTCGCTTCCCGCCCATCACCAAGCGCTGAGTGATGGCGCCAAGCTGTACGAGCCCGGCGAGTGCTATTCGGAGTTTGTGCGCCGCCTGCCCCGACATTTGCCCAGGGAGCGCGTGCACTCCGACTCGGTTTCTTCAGACAGCACCAGGTATGGAAGTTTATAGACGCTGTTGGTAAACACAGCAGCAACAAGTACATGTAGTTCCTCGGATGAATTTTAAGGGTAGCGACTTAATGCTGTAGATCACCGCAATATTTAACATGATCTTTCATCTCTCCGATATTATTATGAAAATGCCTCCCACGGCTGCAGTTGGGTAAAAAACTCCACCACTGGAAACATGGTAGTTATAATTAAATCTAGAAAACCAATTAAACTTCTTTGCCAGCATAAAATATCCTTAGCCTTGATATTTCAACTGTCTTACCCTGTATAAAAGGAATGTGTCAATATAACCTTGGTACTACTATTTGACAAATTTGGGATTTTTTTTCAAGCTTTTTCATCATGATACGGGTGTGGTGAATACAAAAAGACTATTGGCTCCAATAATTGCGCCGGTTTGAAATCATGTACCCTGTAAAGAAAAAATGTGGCGCCATGCACTAGTCATTATATAACAAATTAAACAAATTAACTTTCCAGACCTTTTTGAGCATTTTTCAGCACATGAAATGGCACAATTGTCCAAATGGAAGTAACTGTTCGGCGTGTAAGTCATCCGTGCGTTGGGGTTGTACTTTCAGAGGAGCGACAAGTAACAATGAGTCAGATTGGGAGGAAGAGAGAGAGAATGTGAATGTGTTGGCCTTCCTCTCAGGAAATATCTGTGGCGCAGGCTTGAATGCAAGTGTGCAGATTGCGAGTGTGAGAGCTTGCCTCTCACATTTCTGTCCAAACATGCCGCTTCCCACACACACTACCCATAGGGAAACGTTTAAAAAAAAAAAAAAAAAAAAGACATCAGGGTTCAAACACAGGTGCCTGAAACGTGAAAATAAAATGATTGTGTAGTTTTTTTTTTAAAGGGTTTGACACTACTACTGCTACTACTAGTACTACTAATGCTAACTTATACTACAACTACTACTACTACTACTACTACTAATAATAATAATAATAATAATAATAATGTGCATTTAAACTGCCTTTGGATTTCTCACATATAGAATTGTCTTTATTTCATATTTATATTTATATTTTATTATTATTATTATTATTATTATTATTATTAACATTATTATTATTATATTTTATTTCATTTTTATATTGTTGTAAATATTGTAATTTACAAGATGAAAAACCTTATTTATTTATTTATTTTGTATTTTGTATCTTTGGAGTTTACCTTGTTGTTTTTTTAACCCCATAAAGTAAAACAATAAATATATAAATAGAATATATAGAATGCATAGAATCCAAAAAGTGTCTTTGGTATTAATTAATTTGTTTCAAATTAATAAAAATTCCAAAATTTGAAATTCCCTTTTTTATTTTATAATTTGAGCACCTATATCTAAATTTGAGTTGATTTGAGAGAAACACATTAATTTATTACCATTTTTCATAATTAATAATGTTATTAGTCATATAAACTTTATTATTGTTGTTATTTTTATCATTAGTAGTATTTCATGAAAAGAAATGAAAAACTAACAATATTGAGATTTTCAAGTACCATTTTTAAAGTAGCATTTTTTTGAGCACCTATTTCCACAGTGTTTTTGTTGTTGTTGTTTAAATAATACATTTATCGTATATAGTATTTTTGTTTATTAATTTGTTTCAATGAAAAAGAAATTAACAACTCAACATCTGGAGCCGACTTCTTTTTATTTTACACGCTTGGAAGAAACATCTATCCTCAAAGGCCTTCAAGTGTTTACATTTGAGCATGGAGGTTTAGCTACCCTAAAAGTAACTCCTATACTATTTTGCTTTGATTTTAGTCGTAAAAACCAGTACATGAAAGCCAAGACAAACCTCACATGTGTCGTGACATGTTAAGTTTATGTTCCCCTTTTATATATGTGTAGGGAAAACCCTCATTAAGAGACGCCTTGCCATGAGAAGTTCTCTCTGATGTTCAAACATAGACACAAACAAGGGAGCAACTTCTGACTTTCAACTTTAACTGTCGCCCACATTAGAAAAACAGACATGTTAACTTCATTGAAGACTCTTAAAATGTCCATAGTTGTGAGTGTAAGTGTGAATGTGTGTCTGTCTATATGTGCCTTGTGACTGGCTGGTGTCTGATCCATGTATGGAAAGAATCATTTTGTCAGGCTACTCCCTTCAACTCTCGTCATTAGCAGATCTGTGTTGTGTTCAAGTCTGGAGAATGGCTGGCTGTGATGTTCCCTCTCTCCTGCAGGTTCGTGTTCACCAAGCGGTCAGTGGGCAGCACCCACTCATCCCATGGCAACTTGTCTCAGACCTCGCTCACCTCCTGCGACGTCCTCAGCGGCGACGAGGTGGACAGCCCGCTGCACCGCCGGCCTGGAATCGCCTCGCGCCGCTCCAACAGCAGCACCGACATCCCAGGTGAGCATCCATGAAATGGCGGATGAACAGCGTCCGTTTCTCTGATTCACGGGACTAACGGCAAACCTGTCCCCCACAGGGTTGAAGGGGCAGGCCCCGCCGCTGCGAACCTGGACCTCCGGCAGTCCTGGAAGCCAGGGTGGGATGTGCAGCGATTCGGAGAGTGCGGGGGGCAGCAGTGAGTCCAGGTCTATGGACTCCCCCTCTGCCAGTCCAGGTATGAAGAGAAAAAGGGTTATTTATGGGTGGCAACAGTATCTCATTATAGTTAATTGGTCTGGGACTGAATATTTATTTACTACAAATAATGTATCTGGTGCCCTGTGATTGGCTGGCAACCAGTCCAAAGCCAGCTGAGATAGGATCCAGCACCCCCCGCGACCCTTGTGAGGAATAAGCAGTCAAGAAAATGGATGGATGGATAATGTATCTGTTCATCTACTGTATGCCGGCAACATATGGTGCTGCATGGTTCACAATGTTTTTTTAAATGTGTCGACACAGGTGACTTTAAGCGGCGTCTTCCGAGAACTCCCTCCACTGGCACCATGTCTTCTGCTGACGACCTGGACGAGAGAGAACCCCCATCACCTTTGGACAACGGTATGACCTACTCACCCCAATTTTACTGAAATGTTTGGTAGTGTTGTCCTCCCTACTTACCATGCACTTCTTTGGTTTCCAAAGAACGACTGAGGAACTAATTTTAGACACTCGTTCCAATTGTGCAATGATCTTCCAAGGGTGGAAATGTGCTATAAGTGGCACATATTTGGCCTCACTCTCAGGAACCTTGACAAATGAGTCACTCACCACTCACATTACATTCTTGGTATTCCTTTGTCTCTCTCTGAGTCAAAGTCTTTTTACTTCCTGTGATGGTCAGCTTTCAGAAATTTTGTTGAGCAGTTAGACCTTCACCACTCGTTCATTTTTCTCAGGCAACTCCAAGTAATGTTACTTTTGAGCAAAGGTTGTGCAATTCTCACTTGCTTTGTGGGCAGCTCATGGGTCAGTTAAGTAAATCTAGTAATAATAAATCTTTAAAAAAAATACATATTTTTCCTTGGAAAAATGTCACTTCATGTTCATCACTTCTGATTTTAATCTTGAAAAATACTCGTATATTCTCATAATCTTGAAAAGTACTGCTATATTCACACAAGATTACAAATTTAACCTCATTTGATTACGTTTTTTTTTTTGTATCTTGTAAAGATAAAACGTTTTATCTGAAATTATCTGCCTTTTTTTTTAAACGAAGACTTTTAGAGAAAAATTTAAACTTTATTTTGAAAGACTGCGTGTTTTCATAATGTTTTTTTCCTGTAAGATGACCTTTTTCCATTGACAAAACACGTTCATTGACATTCTTTCAACGCCCTGAAAGAATGCAACTTTATTCTCATATTATGAGTCTTTAAAAATGCATCTATATTTTGTATTTGTATTACTTCACTTTGTCTTTTCAATAGAAAAATTTTGATTATCCTCATAAATTTCCTTTTTCTGAAAAAAACTAGTTGAAAAAATTACTACTTTCTTACCTAAAAAGCCAACGTTTTTTCTAGAAAATGACAATAAATAAATATATATATATATATATATATATATATATATATATATATATATATATATATATATATATATATATATATATATATATATATTTGGACTTCTTAAATGATTTCTTCATATCTTCACTATTGTGTAAACATTAGCATATGCTAGGCAATAATATACCAAGCCTTTGTGTGTGTGTGTTTTTTTGTGTGTTTTTTTTCTTCGGAGAGTCCTGATATTCTTGGCCAGACTTCACTTCCTCTAGCTTTTCTCACATCACATCGTCTGAGTGACTATTCTTCTCTGTTCTATTCAGGTCTGGCCGAGATGGTAACGGAGACGGCGAGCTCTCCCGGACCCTTCCGCAACGCTCAGATGTCCAAAGCGGCGCTAACGCACAAGCTGAGGAAGCTCCGAGCGCCGTCCAAGTGTCGTGAGTGCGACAGCCTGGTGGTCTTCCACGGGGCCGAGTGCGAGGAGGTAACGTACGACTGTACGCCATCTTTATGAAATGACAGTGCCTCGTCTCAATTTTTTCCCCCTCCCATCTTCCAGTGTTCGCTTGCCTGCCACAAGAAGTGTCTGGAGACACTGGCCATCCAGTGCGGCCACAAGAAGCTGCAAGGCAGGCTGCAGCTCTTCGGCATCAACTTCACCCAGGCATCCAAAAATAGCGCCGACGGTATCCCCTTCATCATCAAGAAGTGCACCTCTGAGATCGAAAGCCGCGCTCTCAACATTAAGGTAACGATCCCTCAAGATCGTAAATAACCTAGTGGATCTTACTGTTACGTGTGTTTTATTTTCATGAGAAACACATAATAACAGCCTCCAGACTAACGTGTTTTTTTTTTAGAAGCACAGTCTCCCCTAACGTAGTTTTCGAGGCACTGGCTGAAAAGGGGTACACACTGCAAATTTACTTGCATTATGTTTTTCATAGGGCATTTACCGCGTGAATGGCGCCAAGTCGCGCGTGGAGAAACTTTGCCAGGCCTTCGAGAACGGCAAAGACCTGGTGGAGCTGTCGGAGCTGTCGCCACACGATATCAGCAACGTGCTCAAGCTCTACCTGAGACAGGTGAGGGGGGCAACATCAACAAACGGCGTCGTTACAAGTACCTGTGGTGCATATTGAGACACGTTTCCACGAGGCTGCGAGCAGCATAGGGGATTACATGGGAGTAATCTGATTGGATGATACTAAATCCATAGATCTTCCATCCAAGCCACGACCTTTTTTTTTTTGTTATCATTACAACTTTTTATCACAAAAATACAAATGTTTCTGAATGCTATCTTGAAAATGTGAAAACACTGAAGAAAATGTGACCAACCTTTGGCATGTTTTCCGTCAAACTGCAAAAATACTTAATTGAAACTAGGGCCCAACCGATATATCTTTTTTTAGGCCGATGCAGATTCTGATATTTGATATTTGGTAATTAATCAGCCGATTAATTTGAAAATATATAAATAATGAATTGAAAGAACTTATTTTTTGGTCCCTTATTTCGCAACAATACAAATATTGGATTCCAGGCAGAACATTTGACTATTTTACAAAACATCTTTATTTTTTATTATTATTATTTTTTTTAAACTTTTTCAACTAACAACAGATAATAACTGACAAATATCAGACAATATTTTTGGCAATTTTTTTGGAGGGGTAATGCCATTATGTTTGTCTTACATTGTAATGTGTTTGTGTGTTTAAAAAAAAAAAAAAAAAAAAAAAAAAAACGAAAAAATTGTGTGTGTGTTGGGGTGGGGGGGCGGGGCTGCTAACACAGTATTGGACGATTAAATGGCCTGGCAGATTAATTTGTCAGACCCTAATGAGAGCGCTACTTTTCTGTATTATAATATAGCTTAAAAAATTTTGACATTTTGTCAATAAAATGTGAATTAGTATCTTGATGTTTTGATGTCTTTGTTCTGTCTTATATATTACAATGTATGAATGTCAACAATCAAAGTAAAACTTTTTAAATTTAAGATTTTTATCCTGAAAAATTCAAATTTTCTTGTGATATTACAACTTTTTAAAATTGATAAAATAAAACTAAAAAATTACAACTTTTTTCTCATAGTGTTATGATTTTCAAAATATGACTGTAATGGAAAAATATGACTTATTTCTAAAAATAAATAAATAAATAAAATGTATTTATTAACTTGGAAAAAGAACACATAAGCAGTATTAAAAATGCGTTATGGAGCTTAAAATGTTAATGTTAAAGATTTTCTACATCATGCATGTTCCACCAATACCCAGATACCGTAAGTACAAAGAACCCTATTTTTTAACTGCAACTGCGCCTATCGGCTTGTATCTTCCCTTCACTGAGGAGTGTTCAGGGAGTTTCTTGGAGGTGGATGGAGTGGAGGGATGGAGGGTGATGTCATGCTCGTCCCCACAGACATGTAGTGCTGAGTTAGCGAGCGTATCACACAATTGAGATGAAAACTGAAAAAAAAACAAAAAAAAAACAAGAAGAGGCCGGCTTTGAGCACAGTCTCAACTCCAGCTCAGACTCCAACAAAATTGTTAAAAAAAAAAAAAATGTCTTAGCTTGGAGAAGTAAATTCAGCAGATCATCAATTTCATCCGTTGTTTGTTTTCATTTAGAGTTCCGACTGATGCGTTCAACGTAACGTGGTTCCACGCAGTTTGCTCGAGTCACGTCGTTTTGTGTGCGGCGAAGGACAGATGTAACGTTTCCATTGTGCCGTGTGCGCAGTTACCTGAGCCGCTGATCCTCTACCGCTACTACAACGACTTCATCGGCCTGGCCAAAGAGTACCAGCGCGTGGTGGTGGACGAGGCCCAGGAAGGCGAGACCAAGAAGCCCGGTGGGCCCAGCGTCCACCTCAACCGCGTGGTCCTCCGCATCAGGGACCTGCTGCGCCAGCTGCCTGCCGCCAACTACCGCACATTGCATTTCCTCATGGCGCACCTCAACAGGTAGACTGTCCTCAAATGTCGTGAAGAGATGAGAATGTCACCTCAGCCACAGCCCAACAATCTCACATTATCGTCAATGACATGTCAAGAGGTGCTATTCCACTCCAGTGCTGTAGGTGGCGGTAACATGCATTACAACCTATGAAGCAACTGTCGCTTCATCTACTCGGGCTCTCTTTCATAATGCAAACAAAATTGAACAGCATAAAGATAGAAACAAAATAAAAAACTATGAAGTTGTTCCTTGAGTTTTATATTTCAAGATTTGGTTGGATAAAGCTGCCAGCAAGAATGAAAATAGTCAGTCAAACACACCACAGCACACTTTTTACTCCGTTGTACTATATCACATGTTGGTGTTGTGCAGAGTGGCAGAGCAGGCGGAAGAGAACAAGATGACGGCGAGCAACCTGGGCATCATCTTCGGCCCCACGCTGGTGAAGCCGCGGCAGGTGGACGCCGAGGTGTCCTTGTCTTCTCTGGTGGACTACCCGTACCAGGCCCTCATGGTGGAGCTTCTGGTCCGACACTTCCCGGTGGTATTCGACTGCCCGGGTGGGTCGGACGGCGCCTCTGCCACCGCTTCAGCCGGCCTGACGTCGCCCACCCTCACCCCACAGGAGAAGCTGCAGCGCCTCAGCAGACATTCTGCCTCCCTGACGGACATCAAAGAGGTAAAGAGCAGATTTCGCTGGCATCAGGTAGAATCCTTGCATCTTCCAAAACATCAGTTTATGGGGGGGAGAAAAACATTTATTGATGGATTTTTGGTCAGTAATTCGTGGGAGTAGCCAGTAGTATAAATTTGTGGGAAAATATATATAAAAATGAAAATATATAAAAATTATAGCATAATAAATTATTTTTAAAGTTGAATAAATTCATGAAATAAAATATTTTAAAAAATCACATTTTTACATTATTATTAGTAACAAATTATATTAAATAAGAGTAAAACACATTTAAAAAAAAAAGGCTATTGAAACAAAGTCAAATAAGAATGTAATTGTGTAGACATTCAAACAGAAATCAATCTTTATATGAAAGTATTATTAAATAATTTTCATTATTATTATCATTATATTTAATATTATTATAGCATAATAAAATGTTGAAGTTTAATAAATTAATTAAATAAAATGTAAAATTTAATTCCTAATGACAGACATTCAAATTTTTACACTATTATTAGTAACAAATTATATTAAATAATAGTAAAAATATTTTTTAAAGGATGTACACATTTCATTAAAATTAAAAAAAATACTGCTTTCAAATGCAATTTTTTTTATCACGATTAATTACTGCATTAAAGGATTTACATTATTGTTAGAAAGAATAATGTAGTGATTAAAATTGAATAATACTGTTTCAGTGATTGATAATAAGCAATATTTCAATTTTTACTTCAAATGAACAGCTACTTCATTTTGTTAGTAATTTAATTGCATAATTTCTGTTATTACTACTACAATTATTAAAATCCTTATGTATCGTTCTGTATTTGCTGGCATGCTATATGTTAGCAATCTGTTATCATTTTAGTATCAATCACCAACAATGTGTTCTCATTTTGTTTATTGTGATTCAAAATCCTTTGGAAGTCCCCAACTGCAAGCCGCCATATAACGTCCTCACCAAGCACCTTTTTTTTCTGTGCAGAGTGCCAAAGTGTACAAGCGGTTCTCCTCCGTGATCCCGTCCTCTCACATCCTGGGCGAGGTCCAGGAGGTCCAGCCCGGAACCGACCGGACGGACACCCCGGACGGCGTCAACGGCGTCGTCGAGGGATCGAGCCTCGACCGCACCGCTCCCGCCATCTCCGCGTCGTCGTCGTCCACGCTGGCGTCGATGGTGCAGCTCCGAGCCAATCGCGTCCGGCCGGCGGGCCGTCCCATCAGCATGCCTCTGGAACGGCTCCCCGCGCCGGCGGAGCGCGCCGACCCGCCGGCGGAAGTCGTCACGGAGACGCCGGGAGCGGAGAAAGCGGCGGCGGCCCGCGGCGGCTCATCGCGCGTCAGCGCCTACTACATTACGCCCTTCATCGACACCCGGGCCATGCAGCGGCGGACGTGGGACAGGAAGTACAAACATTACGACGTCACTCCCAAGACCGCCATGATAATGGCCAAACTGCCCGGTGTCAACACCGCCACCAACAACCCCTACGCCGTGTCCGTCAAACCCGCGTGGACTTCGGAGCAGGACGAGCCGCCATCCAATTCACCGTTGACGCTCCGACCCCCGAGGACTTTGCAACCCCCGCCGGGGACCTTCTACAAGCCCCCCGTCAGCAGGGCCAGGACTCTCCCCGACTGGCCCACCGCCGCCGCCGTCGCGTCGCCCAGCCCCCCGCCCGCCCGCCTCCAGACGCAGGACTCCACCGACAGCGCCATCGACCCCGGGGCGGCTTCCCTGTCGCCCCCGCAGTCGCCGCCGCAGTCGCCGCCGCCCGGCAGCCCTGACGACTCGGACCCCGGCGAGGTCAAGGCTACGTACCAAAGACTGCGACCTCGGCGGCTGCAGGAGCTGGAACACAGAGAGGCCCACTTCGTCTGACAAGCGAACAGGACGATGCGACAACATCAAAGTGTTCCAAGTGCTAATATATTCCAAAATCTTCTCATTCTGAACAAAAACCACTGAAACTGGAGCCAGCCGATCATTTTCCCTTCTTTGTGTCCCCAAATTCATCCTGCAATGCACTTAATGCAGATTTTATACCAAGCAGAACGTTGAAGCTAAATGTTGTCTTTTTGTTTGTTTGTTTTTTTGTACTCCTTTAAATGTTGTTACATTGTCTTCTACCAAAGAGCATCGAGGCCACACGGAAAACATATACAACATGATTTTCCTGGGGGAATCTAATTTGGAATGTTTTGAGGGTCTTTTTTTTTTTTTTTTTTTTTTTTTTTTTTTTTTTTTTAAAGACATTCATCCTTTAAGCTGGTATCTCACTGAGCGGTTTTTGTCAGGTTTCATAAAAAGTGTCCTTCTTCTTCTTCTGCAAACTTTTACGAACTCTGACCAAAACCCAAAATTCGCAACATTCGCAATCATTCACCAGTCAGTGAGATGCCACAATTAGTATTTTTCAAAGGAAAACACAAGGTTGGGTTGACGGCTTATGTTTTTTGTTTCTTCACAACAAATGCATAATTGTGAAAAAGTCACACTACATGAAATTCTTCAGGGAAAAAAAAGTCAGGTTTTTGTCAGAGAAGTATGGTATAGACTGGACCCCCACGTACTTGAGATTTGCCATCATTCATTTTTTTCAGTACATTTAAAATATACCATATTTGATGTTTTTATTGGATTCCCTACCATTTCTGTTGTTGTTTTTTTTGTGAGAACCAGAGGTTTATCTGCATTTTTTATACTGTACTGTATACTGTATACCTACTATTAATATCAAAACTGGAGTGAGTATTTGTAATATTTATTAATGAAAGATTTTGAAGGATGTATTTGGTGGTAATTGGACTTTGGGTATGAAGCGAAGGCTTGACAGATGCATGAGATGAGGGCGCGACTTTGAAGCCATGCAGTCACTTAATATGATTTTTTTTTTTTTTTTATCATGAGGGTCTGGGGAGTGTAATTACTGGATTTTATTTTTCTTAAAAGAGAACTTGATTCTTGTAGTATTTCAGCTTTTTTACTCATAATAGAACTTTTTAAATTGAAAAGAAATTAGCAGAAAAATGAACCTTTTTTAATCTGCAAAATACATTTTCACTTATCAAATAGTCCCGACTTTTCTCTGAAAAACTTTTAACTCTTTTTATCTTGGAAAATGCGACTTTCTCAGAATAGTCTGTTTAAAAAAAATAAATAAATAAATAAATAAAAACATTTTATTCTTATATTACAGCATTTGTAACATTGTGACTTTTTCCTGGAAAATCCCATAACAGTCCAACTTTTTTTTTTCTTTTGTATTTTAGTCATTTGTTTCTTTTCCGTGTGGCTCTGATACTCTACCATGATTGGTACCTCCTATTGTGGATATGTAAAGCATATTTATCGATTTTCCTCTCCATTCTTCATACTGCATGTTTGTTGTGTCTGGTTGCCGTGGCAACCTCACAGTTGACGTGCGGCACTTCTCGCCGCAGATTAAAAAAAAAAGTTTTTTAATGGCAAATTTCTGGTTTATTTCTGTCTGAACAATTTGAGAAATCATGTGTTTATTTCCCTGTCGCTATGATGTTGCGTGACACACTTGTCACCTAATTATCGGTGACACCTGAGGCACCTTGGTGAGCCGCTCAGCAGAGTGACTCACCTCGGATGTGTTGCATGTCATGTACATTCCGTTTTCGTTCACTTTATTGGTGGTCTATCTCGAGAAATCATTTCTCATTAGAGAAATATAGGGCTTCAATCTTGTGATATTTTGACCTTTTTTCATAAAAAAAAACAAACATTTTCTCATTATGTTGCGAATAATACCTTGAAAAATTAAGACAATGACAAGTTTTTATTTATAAGAAGTTCCAAAGTTGAAAATGTTTCTGAAATATAAGACATTCTCATACCATTGTTTTTTTTATCTTGAAAAAGACATTCTCATTGTAACTTTTTTTCTTAAAAAAAAAAAAAAAAAAAGTGATTTTATAGCAAAAATACTTTGTCAAAAAGTTCAGTTTCTTCTTGTCATGTTCGAACTATATTGAAATAATTTATAGTGTACAAAATTACCTTTTTTGGGGGGAAAAACAAAACAAAAAAAAGCAATTACATTACAATTTTGTCTTTAATGCTTATCTTTAAAATAAACACTATCTTTTGTTATTTTGACATTGGAAAAAGAAAACGTTTTTACCATTAATATGTTTTTAATCTCGAAAGATGTTTTTCTTGAATTGTTTTGTAATGTATTGTTTTGCAAGTTTCAAGTGATATCATTGACCATTTTGTACCAACAGTTTTGTCCACGTTTGTATATTGTCATAATATTTTTTCTAAAATATTATGTCAAAAAACAAGTTCTCAAATAATGTTTCAAAAATAATTCTTATTTAGAAAATAACCTCTTCCCCATAATATTTTGACTCTCGAAAAATGCCAATTTTTCTTCCTCATAATAATACAGCTTTTTATTTTATTTTATTTTTTATATATATTTTTTATTTATTTATATTTTTTCCTGTAGTATTCCAACTTTTATATGGAGAAGTCTTTATGTTTAAAAAAAAAAAAAAAAAGAACCTCGTGTTTGACTTATAATCAAAAATAATATATGTAGAAAAAATACTTATGGCGCCTTATCAAATTAAATTAACTTTAACAAAAAATGACGCCACTATAAAATAACATTTCAATGCAGGTAGAATTTTTTTTTTTACCTTTGCCTTTTAAATGGGGATTTTTGGTATGAGGGAATTGTGGGAATGTGGGTCAAAAATGTAAAATTATGTGGAATATTGAAAGGTTTTGCATGATTGAAATATACCAGATTGAATGGTGAGGTGAATTGAATGAGCTGAATATTTAGAATTTTGAATAGTAATGATATAAACCTCAATGAATGGGGATTTTTTTTTGTTTTTTTTTTTTGCATAAAAAAATGTAGAATTTGTGGAATGAGAGCAAAGTACCGTCTAAACTTTTGGAACATGTTGAAGTTTGGAATGGTTGAGAAGTGTAGAAAGTTGAAAGATGAAAATCACTTTCACTCTCACCCCTCTGTTAGTTGGGCTTCAAAATGGGTGATGACTGTTGTCTTTTTTTTTTTTTTTTTTTTTTTGCGGCGGCGGTCCAGAGCTGAGCCGGGAGATTAGAGCAATCAGATTAGGAGTGTTGCTGTTTCTGTGGCTGCCACCGCTGAGCAGAGTGACGTCCGTCTGTCCGTCCGTACCTCTGTCCGACCATCGGGCGTGTGTTTGCAGCGTCGTATACCTTGTTGCTGGAGCCTGGTGGTCTTCATGCGGTGGACTTTGGACACGCTGCCCCCTCTCAGGTAAGATTCACACACAAACACGATGCACTGTTTCATTTGCATTGCCACGTGTCGTAATGGAGTGTCAGGCTCTGTGGAAGAATTTGAAATACGAAGAATTGCTGTGCTACTGCTTACTTGGATCCCTCTGGGGAAAAAAACTTCATGCAAGATATGATTTATGTGTGTCTATATACACTTTTATTTGTTTTCAATGTTGGTTTAGTACAATTCGGTCTCCTAATATTGTGACTTTTTTTGTCTTGAAAAAAGTTATCACAAAAAAAATAGAACTTTTGAGTTAAAAGAAACTCTTTCGGGTAATAATACAACTTTATATTGAGAATTTATGACATTTTTTCGAGAAAGAAAAAAATAAGACTTTACTGCAGAGTAGTCAGACTTTTTTCTTATTAAAAAAAATGAATATTCTTTTTGGAATTCCGAATTTCTTTCTTGAATAGGTACAACTTTTAAACTTTTAATGCAAAAGCCCCACCCACTTTTATTCTCATGGCATTATGACTTATCACAAACAATAAAAAAATATATATATATTCATTTATTGATTTTTTTATTTTTGTAATTACAAGTTACTTCAATCTCCAATTTTTTATTTAAAAAAAAAAAAAAAGACTTCTCTCAGGTAATATTCTGACTTTATTTTTGAAATTCATGAGTTTTTTTTTTTTTTTTTTAAAGAAATATTAGGCTTTATATACTTAACATTTTTTCTTGAAACAATAATTGAAAAAAAATTGTCATGATAGTCTGACTGGGAAAAAAAACTTCAAAATAAACATTTTATCATACTACTACAATTTTGTTTCAAACTTCTCAGAAAAAAATTCTAATAAAGTTTTTTGTAATTTATGACCTGCCTATGACCCTGCAACTTAAATTACAAAACGTGTCAGCATTTTTGCCTTCCAGCATCATCATTTCCATCAACTCTCCCTTTTTTTGCTCATTTTCTTCCACCTGCACCCTCTGCATGACATCATAGCTTGTCCAAACAAATTACTCCCCGTGTACTCTTGTCATCCGCATCTTACCTGGATGGGAATTACAAGTTTTTATAATATTGCTTTCATGTTTTTGTTCTGAGGTCTGCATTTAAACCTTCACTCACGCTACATCCGCCAACGGTTGACGAAGCCTCCACATGTTGCATTTGCTTGGCCAAAACCAAAACATAATTCCATGTTAGTCTGTTTCGTTGTTTCCTGTGTTGTTTCTCAATCACAAGCGATTGGTCGGATGCAGAAGGCAGCCCGCTACTGTAGATTCTCTCTGAGCAAACGGATTGATTGTGTGCTCAGAATATTTGGACAGCTTGGAATATTATAACAATTAAAATAGGACTTAGGTCTGGAAAAATATGACTTCTTCATAATGTTGTGCAAAATAACTTTTTATACAGAATGAAAAGTATGGCTGTTTTTTTTTATCAAGATTTTTTTTAAATCTAGAAAATTAACTTTTCTTGTAACTTTACACTCTTTTTATCAAGAAAAAAATTTCCACTTTCTTGTCCAGAAAAATACACAGAAAACCTAATAAACTAGATTTTATCTAGAAAATAATACATTTCCCAAAACATTTTTTTCTTTTCTCGAAAATATGACTGACTAATACACACATTTTAAGCTATAAAAATACACTTTTCACATACTTTTTTTTTTTTTTTTATAGAAAAAGACTTTTAGCGCAATATTATAACTGGTAATCTGGAAAAAATAAACTTTTAGCTATTAAAAATCTCATAAATTGCTTTTAGCCAGAAGCACTTTTGTTAACTCAATTTTTTTTATTATTATTATCTAGAAAATAGGCCTTTGCAATAGTCTTCTTGAGAAAAGTACACCTTTTTTATTTTATTGAAATTATTTTTGAAAATAATTAGGAACTAGAAAATTATGGACTTTTGCTCATTTAAATATAACCCTTTATCTAGAAAGTACAACTTTTTCTCTAGAAAAATCATGTTCCCCCTCCCTCTAAAAAGTTACACTGTTATCATTTTTTGTTTTATGTCTAGAAAAATATGACTTAGTAAAATTCCAGCCTTTGATTTACTCATTATAAAATGCAACATTTTATCAAGAAAATTACAACTCTTTATCAGAAGAAATAAGTTAGTTATCCTAAATTCATTAATACACCTTTCCTATCCATCCATCCATCCATCCATTTTCTTGACCGCTTATTCCTCACAAGGGTCACGGGGGTTGCTGGCGCCTATCTCAGCTGGCTCTGGGCAGTAGGCGGGGGACACCCTGGACTGGTCGCCAGCCAATCGCAGACACCTTTCCTATGTAGAAATAAATATATAACATACCAGTAGTCATTTATATCTAAAATAAATGAAAGTCTACAACCTTACAATCTAGAAAAATACAATATTTTCTCATGAAAAAACAAAAAACAAAAAAAACCTTGTACACCTTTTCCCCAAAAACGAAATAATTTGTCTTGATAAAATACATTTACTAGTAATGTTAAGACTTTTTTTTTCCTCAAACAATACAACTTATCTTGAAAAAAAAATCTTGAAATATTTGGACTTTTTAAAAACAGAAAATACTTTTTTCTATGTTGTTTTGGCATACCTTTAAACACATTTGCTTGAGCCAAATTGGACTTCACGGATCACTCGGAGAACCATGCAAACTCGGAAAGGTAACAAGAAAAAGTGATTAAATATTATAACAGAAACATTTACTATACAGCACATTATTACCGCAAGGCTCCACACTTGAATTTACGCGTTTCTGTAGGTGTTGCTGTTTTGGTTAGCAACAGAGTACAAAGTGGCCCAGCACTTAACACCATCATGACTGCATGTAAATGATAACATATGCAGTATTGTATGAATTAATATAATTGGTGACTTCAGGTTTTGTTTGTTTGTGTTTGGGGAGATGTCTATTCAAAAAGGAGCCTGCCGAATTGTTTCCACAGGTTTTGCAAAGTCACATGACTCCCTCTGAGGGGGAGCCATGAAGACGGGCTCTCAAATCTGCCTGTTGCTCTGGAAGAACTGGACGCTGCGAAAAAGGCAAAAGGTCACAACAAAAACGGTCCATCTCGAGCTCTTTCGACCTGTTTCAAATGCTTTCCGTTTCTAATGAGCTCGTTTGCTGCAGATCCGTTTCCTGGTGGAGCTCTTGTGGCCCGTGTTGCTGTTCATCGGTCTGGTGTGGCTGAGGAAGGCCAACCCGCTCTACCAGCAACATGAATGTAAGAGCACGCAACTGAGGATGGGAGAGGCATCGATTCAATAGTTATAAATATTAGCGATACGTCACGGAGTATGACAAGTGAGCGTGGGCTCTAAATGAAATGTAAATAAGCTTTCCTCTGATTGGATGGCGGCTTTCCCCAAATTGAACATGAAAGACAGCTTTTCTTTGATTGGTCCCTGACGATTGGTACTTGTCCATGTTGGGAATTCAGCAAAAAAGTGAGGAGTGACATTACGTGACACGGGAACAGCTTTTGAGAGGAAACCGCCACGTGTTTGTATTTTTTCCAGGATGTTTTTTTTTTTCTTCTCATGGCAGTTATAAGGGGGTGTTAATTACTCGAGGCTTTATGACATTCACAGTTAGGCTTGGTCACTAACTATCACCCATGAATAGCGGGGTCCATTTATAGTCATTTTAACATATTACAAAAATGTACATTTTTTTTTTTTATCTATTTAAAATATATTTAGAAATTCAACTTTTTAATCTAGAAAAATGCAACTTTTTTTTCTTGAAAATGCTTTTGTAATATACTTTTTCCCCTCAATACAAATGTGTATCTAAAAAAATTAAAACATTTATTTAAAAAAAAAAAAGTGCTTTTATTAAAAAAAATCTTGAAAAATTAAATTTTCTTATGTTTTAAAGGTGCATTGTGCCGTTTAAAAAGGTAATGTTAAAGCTTTTTCTGTATCGTACATGCTCCACCAATGCCCAGATGAGTACAAAGAGCCCTGACTGTTTTACTCTGACTGCATCTATCAGCTTTTATCTTCCCTTTATAGTAGAGTGTGCGGGTCCGCACACTCTACAGTTTCTTTGGTGAGGGCAAGGGCGGAGGTTTTCTTCCCTCATTTGAAGTCATGTCTGCCTTCCCTTGTCAACTGTGCTGTCATTTTAAGATCATGCACGTACTCGCACGCGCACAATGAACGAGCCTAAACAGATGCTGCAGTTACACTTTGGGCCAGAGGTGGCAGTCGTGAGTGAAAAAAAGTGACAAACTGCACAATGATCCTTTAAGATAGTCAGGAAAATACAACTTGTCGATTTTTTCCAGAAGTATTTTTGACTTTTTACATACAAAAAATGCATTTTTTTTTTTTTCATGGAAAATGAATTGAATCACTTCAGTCAAATCATGTTCTGTTGACGTGGTCTGGAATCACATTTACTAACTTGAGCTAAAATTGATTCCACAGAATTCCACCAGTAGACACATGCGATGGTTCCCTGCCAATTGGTTTTAAGAAAGGAATCAAAAGCAATGCAAAAGTGATGAACTAAAACAGCACCAAGTTTAATTTGCCAGTATATTAATACAACAAAACTTCACACTTTAGTATGCTGGAGAAAAGAAATTGTAAAATTCGGACAAACAAAGACCATTAACTTGGAGATAGAAAAAAAAAAAAGAGTCAGATTTCATGGGTCAGTAGGTGCTTTTGTTTTGGTTAGCTAAATAGTCCAAAAGGGCATGAGTGTTAAAATTAGCGTCTTGTTTGGACAGAGGTAAACATGGACCACACACCATTGCAGGGTGACATCATGTCATGTGACGGTGTTGTGCGTATCCTTGCTAGCCTAGCTTAGCTTTCTACAACATTCCTCCCACATGCTGGTTCCAGGTCATTTTCCCAACAAGGCTATGCCGTCTGCGGGTGTCCTTCCGTGGATCCATGGCATCTTCTGCAATGCCAACAACCCCTGCTTCAGACACCCCACCAGAGGAGAGTTTCCGGGGGTGGTCTCCAACTACAACAATTCAGTGTGAGTGACTTCGTTTTTTATCGTCACACTACGCCTGGCTTGCCCAATCCTGGTTGCCAACCCATTTGACGTCTTTTCTTTGTTGTTGTTGCTTCAGATTGTCCCGCTTCTACACGGACATCTTAGAGATGTTCAGCGACGCGGAGGTGCACCAGCTGGGACGTCTGTGGAAGGAGGTGTCCACCTTCTCCGACTTCATGGACATGCTACGCAACAACCCGGCCGTCATATCAGGTGTGATGGAGATTGGGTGGCAGCTATCCACCCAATAAAGACCCTCAGATCCAAATCAAATCCCTTTTATTTGACAAAAACGAGTTGGCCAACACTGGTTTAGAGTCCTATCAAGGGCATGGTAACAAAGACAGGAAGTAGAAACCTACCAAAATAAAACCACGGTTGGACTCAAATATGCCACACGTCAGAAGATCGAAATCAAAATGCTTTGTTTACAAAAAGTTGGTCAATACAGAACTGCCTCCAGCTAAGAGTCATAGTGAGTGAAAAGAAACAGGAAGTAGAAAACCAACCTAATAAAAACATTAATAGCACAAACAGATGGACTGAAAGGTAGTACAATGGTTGCATGAAATTTCAATCAAAGTCTTTGGTTACAAAACGTTCATCAATACTGGCTCTGGCTTTGAGTCCTATCAACGGCATGGGAACAAAAGCAGGAAGTATGAACCTACCAAAATAAAACCACAGACGAGCTCAAACACATGACACCGTCATATGATGTCTAAAGCAAAGTGCTGTGTTCTCAAAAAGTTGTTTGATATTGGGTGTAGGTGAGACTTATCAATTACACAAGACCATGGACAAGAAAGGAAGTTGGACTTTCCTACACACGCACGCACTCACACGATAAATAGATAAATAAAGTACACAAAAATCAAACAAATTGACTCAAACGTACAACACTACTTTCATAATAATATAACATTTTTGTTGTTGACAGGGACAGGTCGATATCAGCTCCAGCTGAAAGTCTTGCCGAGGGAGCAAAACAGGAAGTTGAACCTTACCAAAATAAAACCGCATATAACACCAACAAACGTACAAAAATGCTTCCCACCCGTCAAAGAAGATTCAAATTAAAGTCTTTTGCTTACAAAAACTTGGTCTCTACCGAGGAACAAAAACAGGAACTGTAAACCTACCAAAATAACAGGACTAAAAGCACAAATAGATGTATGCAAATGCATGACATCAGTCACAGAAGCTCCAAACAAAAAATTGGTTGATACATGCACTGTCGTAAAATCCCTTCAGGCAATAGGCGGGGTACAAACTGAAATTCACAGGATTTAAGTCAAAGCCCTTTTTTGACAGGTTCAACTTCAAGGAAACATGGAAGTAGAAATCAAAATAAAATGGGTCTGTTGTTGTTGTTGGGTTCAGGTCACGGTCTGAAGATCGAGGACATCCTGAAGGACGACGAGGTTCTCACAGCGTTCTTGCTGCGAGACGCCCAGCTCCCCGAGTCTGTTGTCTACCAGCTGACCAATGCCCAGATTCGAATAGAACAGGTGAGGCTTGGGTGTTGCTAATGCTATTGCTAATGCTAACCTCTGGGTCATAGCTTTTAGGACCCAAGTCAAGGAAATATAGTTCATTTGCAGTGTATAATGATCAGATGAGCAGAATAAAGGTGACAATTCGGGGTTTTTTCTATTTTATTTCTTCTTCATTTCCCTTGATATATTTATTTTTATTTCTCTGTAGTTCGCGTCAGGCGTCCCGGATGTCCAGCTGAAGGACATCGCGTGTAGCCAGGCGCTGCTGGAGCGCTTCATCATCTTCCCGAGCCGCCGCGGCCTCCACGGCGTGCGCAACGCCATGTGCGCCCTCAGCCAGCCGCGGCTGCAGAAGATCGAGGACGCGCTCTACGCCAACGTGGACTTCTTCAAGATCTTCCGACTGGTGAGAGTCGCGTCGTGCCGTCGGACCTCGCGCGTCCTTATTTAGAGTACCTCATAAAGTGGGTAGAAGTGCTCAGCAGGTGACTCAGGCTTTATCCGTCTTGCCCCTATTTCCTTAATGGGCTTACACTGGGCCCCGCCCACACACGCTAAGGCGTGACCCGCCGCGTCCTGTTTTGGCTGACAGATTAACGCAGTTGTACACCATGCTCAAAATCGAATCCTCCCCCCCCCCCCCCCCCCCCCCTCCTTTTAAATGATTGTATATACTACTTTGTCTTCATTTTATTTTGTATCCATTAAATAAATAAAATAAATTAAATAAACATCAATTCAAAATGTCTTAATATAGCCGTTTAGTATTTAGGAACACAACTTTAAGTGCAATATGAGGCAGAAACATTCTTATTTTATACATGGTCGATATGTAAAATAACATATTAATGGCTTAAAAATGTGTTCCTTTAATCTAAACAGCTAAGTTTTAAATTTTGAGTTTGTTTTTCTTTTTTTTATGGGCAAAAGTGTTTTATAAAATAAATGAATACAAAGTTCTATTTATCTTTTTTTTTTTTTTTTTTTTTAAATAATGAAAAGACCTCAACGTGCATTTTAAGGCACATTTCCTTCCTTTAAACATGGAGAGTGAATTACAAAGTAGCCTTGGTCCAGAATATTGTAAAAGAATTCAAGTGAGCCAGGTACCAGCTGTCAAACTAATTTACAGTTTACCAGCCAGACACTCGTTGGTATTGCTAACAGCTAGCCGCTAGCCACTGACGTTGGAGACTTCTGCCGTATCATACAATGACGGCGTAATTAATTAGCGGTTTCTTAGCGTCCTAAATTAGCGATTGAACATGAGTTCGGGATAGCGTTGTGTTGATGTTGGTTGCAACTTTAATGTCAATCAACTACAATAAAGAAATCTTAAACGTCTAATAGGGAAGTTAAGCTAGCCATCACGCCACGGCATGCGCCAACTTCAAAGTAAAATCTACCAAGGCTATTTGCATTGCCATCATTGTATTACTCTGTTTGGTAAACTTTATTTTGAAGTTAGGTTTAGTGTATTATGCTGAGTATGTTTCAGCTGCCTTGACATGTCAGAATGGTATGGAATGTGAATGTGCACTTTGTTTTGTTTGTTCACCAACCAATCCGCAGCTCGTGAGTGATCCGAACTGTGGGGCCTGGCCCGAACCGACCACGGATCAATGATGATCCATTGCACCACTAATATATACTATTAATCACTTCCTCTTTGTTTTATATTTAGTAAAGTTCAACTGAGACTGGCTTTAAATAGCTTGAAGCTTCTCTCTCTCTCTTTAAAGTATTGTTCACCATTTGTCAAAACTTAAAGTCTGCTTCACTAAACGAAACATAGCAATAAAAGAAAAAAAAAGGTTGTCATATTTTCCATAAAAGTGCCAATATTTCACAAATCCCGTCGGTGTTTGTAAACTTTTGGGTATAACTCCACTCCTGATAGTTTCCTGATCAAATATAGGGTCAGCTTTTACAGCGAATTATGAAGCACGCTGAACCTGACGTGCCTCGTTACAACTTTCCTCCTCCGACAATCCCTCATCAGCCTCACTTCCCCTTCCTGAACCCCCCCCCCCCCCCCCCCCCCCCCCCCCCCCCCCGATTTGTTCGTAAAGAATGCGCCAGACCAAGGAAGAACATTACGTGTTTGTCTTGGCGTTCCCTCCCGCACTTTCCCAACATCATCACGTCTTGCTTCTCTTGAACAAGATGAAGAAGTTGGTGATGAATCAACATGTCCTCTCCCCCAAAGTTGCCTCGCGTCATGGACAGCGCCTCCGAGGGGGTGGACCTGCGGCGGTGGGGTCGCGTCCTCAGGGCGACATCAGAGAAGATCCGAGAGGTGAGGTATCCCACAATGCACTGCTGCTACTTCTTTTAAGACCCCACCCAATCCAATCATCCACCTACACCTGAGGTCCTGCAGGCTATTTTTTTAGCCTCTTCACTCCTCCTGTATCATTAGGGTCAATGTACCACCAAGGATTGCTTTCCGTTGTTTGCTTGCATCGCAATGTCGACAGAATATCTCAAAAATATTTTTACATTAATACCCTCTTTGAGAGTATCAAATGAAAAAGGTTTACCAATAATGACATGTTGACCCCATGTCATTTTCCCACACTGTGGATAATTCTAAGCAATTCCATGTGTGTGCATATGTGATTCTGCACGTTCACTGTGCGGCCCAAGGGAGGTGTAGACATTGTAAGGGGTAAGACTGGAGGAGGTGGGAGTGGCGGGAGTCATCCTCATCACCTTAAGCCAGATGAGTGAGAAAGAATTGTGGGTGGGTGGGATAACATTCCACGGAGATGACATATCCTGCTCGGTGGGACCTGCACGTCACCATGGTGACAGACAGGCCAGCTTAACGCTTCCTGTCTGACTTCATGTATTCTTCAGAATGAGCGGATCACATCATCAAAATGCGAGATGGCGGGAATAAAAGTAATAAAATAAAATAAAAGTAAAAATATCTAAAATTATATGACAAAAATGACACAAAATAATTCATACAAGTTTAACAAAATTAACAAAATGTGATAAAAAAAAATATTACAAAACCATTTTTCAGGAACTATAGACAAAAGTATGGAGACTAAATATGATTTTTTGTAATAATGACACAAAAGTTGATGTACATATACCACGTATACAGTACCACAAATACTATACAGAAATATAGGAGTGATAAAAACGTTTTACTATATTTTGCATGCTAACTATTAATATACATTTATTTATATTTCTATGTTTCTTCTTCTTCAAAACAAAAAAAAATACAACAGCTATTATTTTGGGTCTATTTTTATTTACTTTAATTACTTTCCTAAGGTTTTTTATGTACCGGTATATGTTTTCTTATTTGTCAATGTATTTATTTTATTAAAAACATGTTTACAACTATTATTACATATATTTTTAATTTTGTTCACCTGAATTGTTTTGTTTTGATTAAATTATTTTTCAAACTGAAACCAACGATATACGCTTTTATCATCATTTCCCTCCCATCAGTTGATGCAGCGCGATAACTCCCGGGCGCTCATCAAAGCAGTCACTTCTCTCTTCCGAGCCGGCGGCCCTGCCTCTTTCTCAGAGCTGACGACGTCCATGTCAAGCCTCTTCTGCGGATACCCGGAGGGCGGCGGCTCGCGCGTGCTTTCCTTCAACTGGTACGAGGACAACAACTACAAGGTGTTCCTGGGCGTCAACGGTAGCCGCGCCCGCAACTACGTGTATGATCATACTACCAGTGAGTTCAGCCTCCCAGCAAAATATCTGATATGACTGTCTGATCTCACTTGTTGTCTAACAACTCAAGTCGCAAGTTGAGGTAACGGTGGACACGACCGTCGTCGATTGCTGGAGCGCTCCATTGCAGGCCGGCGAGACTTCCTTGTGAGCCGAGCTGCTCACTCGGCCAATGACAGGCAGTTTGCAACAGTGGAGTCCAACCCAAGACACGCTTAGGACCGCCCCCTCATTTGAATAACATTTCGACTTGGCTGTACGGCCCAAACCTGCCAAAATTAAAAATAAATAAATAAATAAATAATGACGAAATAAATAAATAAATGAATAAATAAATAGATAAATAAATTGACTAACTAAATAAATAAATAAATACATGACAAAAAGTTAAAATAAAAACAGATTTATTTCCATTTATATTTATTTTTTTTAGATATAATTTTGGAATTATATTTTTTTTGTTCATTTTTATTTTCACTTTTAGTCATTTATTTATTTATTTAGTCATTTATTTATTTTGATTTTGGCAGTTTTGGTCCTCCATAAGTAACAAGCTAGATATCTGTTTAAATCTGGTACTAGCTGGGTTAGATACCTAGCTAACCCAGAATTGAACTAGCTATATGACTGACTGACAAACTTACTATGTTGTTACTTACCTACTTACATAACTGACTGCAAAACATGCATGAAACAGGCTAGCTAATTTTAATTCAAACTCTTCCAAATTCAGCTAAGAACCCAAAATATCTGCCTAAATTCAAATTAAGACCCACACCGTCTTCCTAAATTCAAATTGAGACCTAAAATCATTGCTTAAATTCAATTAACTTACACATTGTCCGCTTTAACTGTCCTCTGCCATTACATTGAATCATATTTTTGATGTTTGCAGCTGCCTTCTGCAACAATCTGATGCAGACGTTGGAATCCAACCCGGTCACCAAAATGGTTTGGAAATCTGTCAAGCCCCTGCTGATGGGAAAGATCCTGTACACTCCTGACTCCCCTGCCATCAGCAAGATATTAAAAAGCGTAAGGAAGGCCCGCAGCCAGCCCATGTGACACACCTCTCCTCCGACTCTTTAATTATGCTCACTGTTTGTTTTGTGTGTGTGCATCAGGCGAACACCACCTTTGAGGAGCTGGAGAGGCTGCACAATTTTGGCAAGATGTGGGAAGAAGTGGGACCTCAGCTGTGGGCTTTCTTCCATGACAGCGTGCAGATGAACATGATCAGAGTAAGACTTGAAAACTAGGAGAAATATTTGAGATATATCAACATCTGAATTCCAACTCACTAAATCTTCATTGGCCCATACGGCATTTAAAATAGAGTTCTATGATCTCTCCCTAGCAACTGAATGAACGAACAAACTCGCTAAGTAGCTACTTAACTACCTACCTGACTAACTATCTCTGTCTATCTACCTAAGCTATTTAGCTAATTCAATTCAATCAATTCAAAACACTTGCTCTCTTCTTGATTCTAAAGTCTGCCGCATGGTTCCTAAGTCAGTTCCTAAGTATATCACTAGCTACCAGGATAATAAACCAACCAACCAACCAACCAACCAACCAACCAACCAACTAACTAACTAACTAACTAACTAACTAACTAACTAACTAACTAACTAACTAACTAACTAACTAACTAACTAACATGATCTCGCCAAATAAGCAACCTGCTTGCATCCTTTGCTTTTATCGAAGTATGCTTTATATAGTAGTACATGTATGTCCATGACCACAGGATACACTGGCAAATCCCACAGTGATGAACTTTGTGGACAAGAGCCTGGAGGATGCCAATGTGACCACCAGAGACATCCTCAATTTCCTTTACGGTGGTTCGGAGGAGCGGCGAGAGAAAGGAATGCCCAGCTTTGACTGGAGGAATATATTTAACATCACTGACCAAATCATACGCACCGTCAACCAGTATGCTGAGGTGAGAATATCTATCTATCTATCTATCTATCTATCTATCTATCTATCTATCTATCTATCTATCTATCTATCTATCTATCTATCCTACTACATTGCTAGTCAATAAATATCAAGCAACCAAGCCAAATAACTTGATTGCTATCAACCTAAATAACTAAGGTAACAATAAACAAATGTTTGTTTGTTCGTTTGTTTGTTTGTTTGTTAAACAAAAAAATGTCTTAAGTTAACAACTAAAAAAAATAACTAACATTCAAAAGAAAAGTACACAATCTACAACTCACTCGGTCTCCTGTGCCCACACATTCTTAAGTGTTCTTGTTTTATATATAAAAGACTACGCATAATGCTAAACCTAAATAGCTAGTTAGCTAAGTAAACAAGTTACTCTCTGTCTACAAATAAATTACGTAATTAATTTAATTTAAAAAAAAAAAAGTTACTCTCTGTCTAGCTACCTACCCTGAGTAGCTAGATAAGTCAGGAAGTAACTGGCTAGCTACTAGCCTAACTAACTCTCTAGCTAGCTACTGTAGGCTATCTACCAAACTAGCTAATGAACTAATCGGCCACCAGGAAAGGGTGAAAGCTGGAGGGTATCCTGATGTCACCGAGCTGTCAGACGTTGACATGAATAAAAGTGGGACAAATGGCGGCATCCATCCTCCACACAAACAAATGTGAATGTGACACATTTATTCAGCCTATTAGACATAGCCGTCAGCCGCCATTGTCCCGTGACAGAGCACCCCCGCCCTCTGTCAAAGTGCTGGAACGTATGTATCCATTGGGCTCTTTCATCCTGATACATTTGAATGGGATGGGATTTCTGGCCCAGAGTGTTTTCTCATCTACAATCATGTGAATGGACACATTGGACACACTGTGGAATAGGATTGTGGTTCATTGCATGTCTGGGGAATTTCATAGTCTGTTACGTGTGTGTGAGACGCAAGGGACAGTTTGATAAATAACTAAGAATTTTCCCATTAGAAATAATTATTGTAACTGTTCTAACTGGTATAATGCAACTAAAATAAAGTATATAGCTAGTATTTTTTAAATATTATCATATTGTTTCGTAGGTACTGTAGATTTAACTATACGTAACTAGCAAGCGAGCTATCAACTAAGCTAACCTGCTAACTAAGTGAGCTAGCTTGCAAGGTAACTCACAAAATAAATATCTATATAGCTTGACAGCTATCAAACATTTTAAATAACTAGCAAAGTCAGCAACTAGCTAACTACCAAGCGAAGTAATAAGGCCTAACTAACTTAATAAAATGCTAACCAAGTAGTATGTAGATACTAGGTAGTAGATCCGTAGCTCAGGAGGTAACTAACAAATAAACAGACAGCAAATTGATAGCTTTCAAACTTAGTTTAGTTAACAACTAGTGCCCAAGTAACTATAAGGAACTAGTTTGCTAGCTAGACAGAAATCTATGTAACTAACTAACTAACTAACTAACTAACTAACACCAAAGCGATTAATGTTACTAGCAAGTAAAGTAATTAACCTAAGTTTGTGACTAGCTATGCGTCTAACCAATTTAAAAAGTAATTAAGTAAATCAATTAATTTGGCTCTTTATTGGGTTTTACATTTCACAATTTAATGAATTATTCAAGATCGATTCCTGGGTGGAGTTTGCATGTTCTCCCCATGCCTGCGTGGGTTTTCTCTGTGTACTCCGGCCTCCTCCCACATTTCAGAGACATCCTTGGCAGGTTAATTGAACACTCCGAATTGTCCCTAGTTGTGCTTGTGTGTGTACGTGTTCGTCTTTGTGTGCCCTGCAATTGGCTGACAACCAGTTCAGGGTGTACCCCGCTCCCTGCCTACTGCCCGAAGCCAGCTGGGATACGCTCCAGCACTCCCATGACCCTTGTGAGGAAAAAGCAGTTAAGAAAATGGATGAATTATTCAGATTTTTGTCAATTCAGCACAGCCAACAATCCATACTGAAACATCACAACAACACCTGTAAAGTTCATTCTTGACTTGAAGTGTCACAAAATTTGCTGAAGTCACAGTGCTGATGATGATTTGAACTGACAAATCTTGGACTGTTCCTTTGTGCAGTACTAATTTTTCAGCATCTACAGCAACCCAAACAGCATTATATGAATTGCAGTTTTGGCACCATTATCTAGGCTTCTCACCAAAATGGCTTGCTGTCAACTTGTCTTTCCTGACTGTAGTGCATCAGCCTGGACAAGTTTGTGGCCTACACGGACGAGTCGCAAATGATTCACCAAGCCTTGTACCTGCTGGAGGAGAACAAGTTCTGGGCTGGCGTGGTCTTCGCCGACATGTACCCCTGGACCACGAGTGTCCCGCTGCACGTCAAGTACAAGATCCGCATGGACATAGACGCCGTGGAGCGCACCAACAAGGTCAAAGACAGGTTAGTGGGGATAACATCGGTGTTGTCTGATTGGAAGGTGTGATTTTCTGTTGATACCGCGACATCCGTACCTTTTGGATTGCGACCTTGTCTTTGATCTCTCGAAAAGGTCCGATATTTTGAAACTGTTGAAATTTCCGACTGAGAAAACTAATATCTTGCCTTTCTGACCAATCCTGACATTTTGTTCTTTGATTGATATGGATGCTTACTCCAACGACAATGTCATTTAAGTGCGATAGAAATTAACTCAAAGAGAAAAGAAGAAAAAGGAAATATGTGATTGTACTGATTGTATAGAAGTTATTGACTAGCTATGTAACTTACAGACTAACTACTGTAAGTAACTACGCTACCATTCTCGCTTGCTACTGACTAGCTCATCAGCAAGCTATATGATGAGCTATGCAACAAAGTATATAACTTGCTTGCTGGGTAAGTCGGTATATGTGTGACTAGCCTAACTACAGTAAGCAGCTAGGTTTAGATATCAGCTAGATACCAAAAATATAGCTCAGTACAGTAAGTAACTAGCAACTGTAAATTACGAAGTTCATAACCTACTGTACACATCTAACACAGATGCATCTAACACAGCAAACAAATCAACCAGCCAACAAACACCACAGCCAAAGAGCTGATCAAAGTTTGCAGTAGCTTGTGTTCTCTTATATGTCTCCAGGTATTGGGACCCGGGTCCTAGGGCGGACCCCGTGGAGGACCAGAGGTACATCTGGGGTGGTTTTGCCTACCTGCTGGACATGATCGAACACGGCATCATAAAAGTGCACGCAGGCCACGATTGGCCACTAGGGGTCTACGTGCAGCAGATGCCCTACCCCTGCTACGTGGATGATCTGTGAGTCTGCACTGCTAGTTTGATATCTAGAGAGAACATAGCTAACTAAGTTGGTAACTTGCTAGCTACCTAACTAAGCAAGTAAGTAACTAGCTAGCTAGCAACCTTAAAAAGAAAGTAGGTAGGTAGCTAGAAAGCTATTTAATGCTGCATTCGAAGATGGTCGGAAGTCGGATTTATCCGAGTTGGTTTTTCCCAGTGGGGCGGTGGATGACTGGTTAGCACGTTTGCTTCCCAGTGCTGTGGATGCAAGATGGAGTCCAGGCTTTGGCCTTCCTGGGTGAAGTTTGCATGCTCTCCCCGTGCCTGCGTGGGTCTTCTGCGGGTACTCCGGTCTCCTCCCACATTCCAAAGACATGCATGGCAGGTTAATTGGGTGCTCTCAATTGTCCCTCGGTGTGATTGGATGGCAACCAGTTCAGGGTGTACCCTACCTACTGCCCGAAGCTGGCTGGGATCAGCTCCAGCACCCCCGCGACCCTTGTGAGGAGTAAGCGGTTAAATTAAGATAATGGATGGATGAATGTTTTTTCCCAGTTTCGATATGAAAGCGTTCGAGGTGAAAGTAAACAACCAACATGGCGGATAGTGATAAATTCTTTTTTATTTTGGTCCTCAAAACTCATTTTGACCTCCAGGAAACTTGCCTTCTCGCAATTTTTCTTATTTCATAAGCATTCATACAGCTCAGTAGTTCACCGTATAATTTCATGCAGGGAGATAGCGGCATACTGTCACGTACGTCGTGTTACGTGGAGTTATGTAATATTTATGAATGAAGAAAGGTATCTAGTTTTATATTTGAGTAAATTGTGTTTTACCATTCACGGTCTCTGTTTCCAAAAGGGTCGCCATTGTAGAGCGACATCACATTGTTGTCCGCCGGTGAAGTCGGGGTACTTTTTTTTTTTCCCGAATCCGAAAGTGGGATTTGCGAGTTTAAGAGGGCGTTCCCGTACACACTTCCTGGTCTGAACTCATAAAAGTCAGACTTCCAACCATCCTCATATGCTGCATAAGTATGTACGTTGCAAAACAGTAAGCTAGTATCTATCCAAAAGCTAGCAAAGTAAGTCATTAGTTAAGCTAGGTAGCAAAGTTGATAAATAACCACCTAAGTACCATAAGTAGCTAATTACCCAAAGAAGGAAGGAATTAATTGCCTCACTGCTTGCCTACCTACCTACCTAGTACCTACCAACCTACCTACCTACCTACCAACTAACCAACTAACTAGTTAACTAACTAACTAGGTCAGTAATCAAGTAAGTAAATAAGTAGTACTCAAACTAAGTTAGTGAGTACATAGTTAATTAATTAGCTGTCTTTTTGACAAGAGCATTGTTAACGGAGCGTAACCTCTCCCTGGCTGGCCGTCAGCTTCATGATCACGCTGAACCGCTGCTTCCCGATGTTCATGGTGCTGGCCTGGATCTACTCAGTGTCCATGACAGTGAAGAGCATTGTGTTGGAGAAGGAGCTGCGCCTGAAGGAGACCCTCAAGGCCATGGGTGTGGCCAATGGCGTCCTCTGGTGCACCTGGTTTATCGACAGTTTCGTCACCATGGCGGCCAGCACGATGCTGCTCACCTCCATCATTGTGGTGAGTTACTAACAAACAAATGAATACATTATTTAAGGGCGTAAGAAAGTAATTAGCTAGCTACCGAGCAAATTAAGTACAGTAACTAACTAATGACAGAATTACCAACCATAATTTTAAAACTAAGTAACTGCTAAGTTAGCTAACTAAGTAACTATATAACTAGCTAGCCATCTAACTAGCTAACTGAAGTTATTACTAACAATACTGTTAAGAAAGTAAATAAAAAAAATATCTACCTATGTGTCTACTGGCCTGCCTGCCTACCTCGCAAACATTTCACTAACCACGATAGCTAAGAGTGTAAAGACATAGGTAGCAACCTACCTAAATAACTAACTAATACCACATGACCCATTTCCAGGGCGGCAAGGTGCTGAACTACAGCGACCCGTTGCTGGTGTACCTCTTCCTGCTGACATTCACAGTGGCCACCATCATGCAGTGCTTCCTCATGAGCGTCTTCTTTAGCAAGGCCAACCTGGCAGCAGCGTGCAGCGGTGTGCTGTACTTTACCCTCTACCTGCCCCACGTACTTTGCGTCGCCTGGCAGGACCGCCTCACCACCAGCATGAAGATGGCCGCTGTACGTAGTCCGAAGAAGAAATTTTGAGAGAGGTCGCGTGATGATGTCGCCCATTGTTCTTCCAGAGCTTGCTGTCTCAGGTGGCGTTTGGCTTCGGGACCGAATACCTATCACGCTATGAGGAGCAAGGCGTAGGCCTGCAGTGGGATAACATCCGGACCAGCCCGCTAGAGAAGGACACCTACTCCTTCCTCACCTCCATCCTTATGATGGTGTTGGACGCCGCACTCTATGGCGTCCTGGCCTGGTACTTGGACAACGTCTTTCCAGGTGAAGCCTTGCGACTGAGGTGCTTAACTAGCAAATTCTTTGACTGACTAGGAAACTATCAAACTACATAAGTACATAATTAGATAGACTAACAGCTCCTTACTTAGATAAGCAAGTAAATCGCACCTGCAACTACGGTACGCACCAAAGTATGTAACTAGTTTGCTAGCAAGCGCCCTACCTAGCTAAGTAAGAAAATTGTAATTAGCTACCTAGCTAAGTAAGTAATTAACTAGCTAAGTAAGTAACTAGGTACTTGAGGTAAATAACTACCTAATAAATAGGTAAATAAGTCAGTGGAATGGCAAGCAACAAAACTACTTTAAGTAGGTAACAAGCTAACTAGCTAAGTAAATAAGTATGTTGTTAACTAGCAAATTCCTCGACTAACTAAGTAACTAGCAAACTACATAAGTACATAATTACGGTAGATAGAATGCCTTCTCCCTACTTAGACAAAGCAAGTAAATCGCACCTGCAAGTACGGTACGCGCCTAAGTATTTAACTAGCTAGCAAGCTACCTACCTAGCTAAGTAAGCAAATTGTAATTAGCTACCTAGATAAGTAAGCAATTAACTAGCTAAGTAAGTAACTAGGTACTACAGGTAAATAACGACCTAGTAAGTAGGCCTAGGTCACTTGCTCGTAAGTCAATCGATTCATCACTCTAATAACTAGCTAGCTGCCTAAGTAAAAAACGTATGTAACTAAGCAATAAGCAAGTACCCGAATTAATTGATTAGCTAAGTAAGTAAATGAAAAAGACCCACTTACATAACTAAGTAAGTAGGTAAAAACTAATAAGTAACTATCTATCTAGGTAGGTAAGTAAATAGCTACTGTACATACAGTACCTAAATAAATCAACTAAGTAGCTTGCAAACTAGATAACAAACTAATAAACTGTTGCGACTCTCTGCAGGTCAGTATGGCATTGGTCGGCCATTCTACTTCCCCTTGCAGCCTTCCTACTGGCACAAACCTTCATCTCCAGCTGCTGCCACAGACGATGCAGGTATTACCAGCTCACGAGTAGAAATACAATCCATGCTTTTATTCTCTTTATGGGTGCTCACGTGAGCAGTTTCACGGTCCGCGCTGTAATTATTGATCTTTGGGGTGTTTTGTTTTGGATAAAAAATAAATACATAAATAAAACAGCATCACAGAAACGACATCAAAATCCCTGGAAATTGTTTAAATGGTTAAATAATTGTTGAATTTGTTTCACAGATATTCCGGAAGCGGACAAGGAAGAGAAGGACCCCGAAAGTGGCGGCTCACCTGCCGAGACCGTCAACACCTGCAATGGCTCAGCCAGTAGGAAAACCTGCAAGCACCAAAGCAAACGGGAGCGCCTGGAGCGGGAGAAAGAGTGGCTGCGGCTACAGGAAGAGGAGGAGGAGGAGGAAAAGGCCTCTGGGAGGGCCGAAGGTGAGTAAGTGCAGAGAAAACGCTAAGGACACCATCTAGTGGACAGGCGAGGTGTTACACGTCTGACACAACAATAATTACACTTGCACATTCTAAGAAGCATTAGTTTAAATCCAAATGAAATATCTGCAACGTCTGTTAAATGATATTAATTCTTCATTTACAATAACATTACTCTACTTCAAACTATTCAGTTTTTAACATGATTTGTGGGCACAAAAGGGTCCAAAATATAAGAAACTGTATAACTACTGTGCTCCAGTTTCCCTTTAAGGATCCCACAGGAATCAAATTTAAAAGTAAAATTTTTTTTTTACCTCACATGTCATATGACTACTTCACATGAGACTATATTTTGAACAATAAGTTGCAATTTGACAAAGGTTGCATTTGCTTTGTATTGGCAGGCTTGCTTTTGTTCGAGCCCGATCCAGTGAGTCTGGAGTTGGGGGTACGTATCCAGGAGCTGGTCAAGGTGTTCCCGGGGGGCTCTCGTCCTGCTGTCGACCACCTCAGTCTCAACTTCTACGAGGGTCAAATCACCTCCTTCCTGGGACACAATGGCGCCGGGAAGACCACCACCTTGTAAGATGACACCATACTTACTTTTTATTGTAGTTTGTTGTGTACCGGTAATTCAGTAGTGATTTTTTTTTTTGGGGGGGGGGGCTTTGTCTTCTGTCTAGGTCCATCCTTACCGGCCTCTTCCCGCCCACATCCGGCTCCGCTTACATCTATGGAAGAGACATCCGCACCGACATGGATGTCGTGCGGTCCTCCTTGGGGATGTGTCCTCAATACAACATCCTCTTCAATCAGTGAGTACCTCTCGCAATTTTTTTTTAGGTACACCCAAGCACATCCAAATACATCCAAATACAAGAGCTGATTTTATACTCACGTAAAAAAAAAAATAAAAAAAATAATAATAATAATAATAATTTACTTTTTGACAGTACTGATTTTAAAAAAAAGTACAGATTTTTTAAATTGTTTTGCATTAGAACTCTATATTTTGTAATACATTAAAAATACCATTGGTTAAAAAAAGCTTATATTATGCTTAGACCCAATAGTACATAAAAAACAATAAATAAACACAATTAGGCCTAAAATACATTAATACAATTGTTTTAATAATAATAATAATAATAATAATAATAATAATAATAATAATAATAATATTATATATTAATAATATTATTATTATTATTATTATTATTATTATTAATATTATTATCATTATTATTATTATTATACACTTTATTTCTATAGCGCCTTTAAAAACAAGTGTTTATAAGGTGCTTTGACCTTGTGTTATATTGTATTACATTAAGTTATATTAATATTAAATAATGAACAAATATAGTCAAATAATCTGTTTGGAATGTGTTACAATGGCTCTCAGTATATTTAAATTGGGAAAAAAAGGAACAAAATAAAATTTAAAACAGTATAGAACTGTTAACATGTTTTTTTAAAATTAGATAATAATAAAGTAAAATAATAGTAAAATAATAAACCAATTATCTCCTATATTTTAAAATACAGTAATCCATCCATCCATCCATCCATCCATCTTCTTCGGCTTATCCGGGGTCGGGTCGCGGGGGCAGCAGCTTCAGGAGGGAAACCCAGACTTCCCTCTCCCCAGCCACTTCAACCAGCTCCTCCGGTGGGATCCCAAGGCGTTCCCAGGCCAGCCGAGAGACATAGTCTCTCCAGCGTGTCCTGGGTCGTCCCCGGGGCCTCCCACCGGTGGGACATGCCCGGAACACCTCCCCAGGGAGGCGTCCAGGAGGCATCCGAACCAGATGCCCGAGCCACCTCAGCTGGCTCCTCTCAACGCGGAGGAGCAGCGGCTCGACTCTGAGTCCCTCCCGGATGAACGAGCTTCTCACCCTATCTCTAAGGGAGAGCCCGGACACCCTGCGGAGGAAACTCATTTCGGCCGCTTGTATCCGGGATCTCGTTCTTTCGGTCACGACCCACAGCTCGTGACCATAGGTGAGGGTTGGAACGTAGATCGACTGGTAAATCGAGAGCTTTGCCTTTTGGCTCAGCTCTTTCTTCACCACGACGGACCGATACAGAGTCCGCATCACTGCAGACGCTGCACCGATCCGCCTGTCGATCTCCCGCTCCATCCTACCCTCACTCGTGAACAAGACCCCAAGATACTTGAACTCCTCCACTTGGGGCAGGATCTCATCCCCGACCTGAAGACGACACTCCACCCTTTTCCGACTGAGGACCATGGTCTCGGATTTGGAGGTGCTGATCCTCATCCCAGCCGCTTCACACTCGGCTGCGAACCGCTCCAGTGAGAGCTGGAGGCCCCGGCCTGATGAAGCCAACAGCACCACATCATCTGCAAAGAGCAGAGATGCAATGCTGAGGCCACCAAACCGGAACCCCTCCACTCCTCGGCTGCGCCTAGAAATTCCGTCCATAAAAGTTATGAACAGAATCGGTGACAAAGGGCAACCTTGGCGGAGTCCAACCCTCACCGGAAACGAATCCGACTTACTGCCGGCAATGCGGACCAAACTCTGGCAACGGTCGTACAGGGACCGAACAGCCCGTAACAAGGGGCCCGGCACCCCGTACTCCCGAAGCACCCTCCACAGAACTCCCCGAGGGACACGGTCGAACGCCTTCTCCAGATCCACAAAACACATGTGGACTGGTTGAGCGAACTCCCACGCACCCTCGAGGATCCTGCGGAGGGTGTAGAGCTGGTCCACTGTTCCACGGCCAGGACGAAAACCACACTGCTCCTCCTGGATCCGAGATTCGACCTCCCGACGGACCCTCCTCTCCAGCACCCCTGAATAGACCTTACCAGGGAGGCTGAGGAGTGTGATCCCTCTGTAGTTGGAACACACCCTCCGGTCCCCCTTCTTAAAAAGGGGGACCACCACCCCGGTCTGCCAATCCAGAGGCACTGTCCCCGATGTCCACGCGATGTTGTAGAGGCGTGTCAACCACGACAGCCCCGCAACATCCAGAGTCTTTAGGAACTCCGGGCGGATCTCATCCACCCCCGGGGCCCTGCCACCGAGGAGCTTTCCAACCACCTCAGTGACTTCGACCCCAGAGATAGGAGAGCACACCCCAGAGTCCCCAGACTCTGCTTCCTCAAAAGGAGACGTGTTGGTGGAATTGAGGAGGTCTTCGAAGTATTCCCCCCACCGCTTCACGACGTCCCGAGTCGAGGTCAGCAGCACCCCATCGCCACTATACACAGTGTTAATGGTGCACTGCTTTCCTCTCCTGAGACGCCGGATGGTGGACCAGAATTTCCTCGAAGCCGTCCGGAAGTCGTTTTCCATGGCCTCACCGAACTCCTCCCATGTCCGAGTTTTTGCCTCAGCAACCGCCGAAGCCGCGTTCCGCTTGGCCATCCGGTACCTGTCAGCTGCCTCCGGAGTCCGACAGGCCAAAAAGGCCCGATAGGACTCCTTCTTCAGCTTGACGGCATCCCTTACCGCTGGTGTCCACCAGCGGGTTCGAAGATTGCCGCCGCGTCAGGCACCGACCACCTTACGGCCACAGCTCCGATCGGCCGCCTCAACAATGGAGGCGCGGAACATGGTCCATTCGGACTCAATGTCCCCCACCTCCCCCGAGACAAGGGAGAAGCTCTGCCGGAGGTGGGCATTGAAACTCTTTCTGACAGGGGATTCCGCCAGACGTTCCCAGCAAACCCTCACAATACGTTTGGGTCTGCCAGGTCGGACCGGCATCTTCCCCCACCATCGGAGCCAACACACCACCAGGTGGTGATCAGTTGACAGCTCCGCCCCTCTCTTCACCCGAGTGTCCAAAACATGCGGCCGCAAATCCGATGACACGACTACAAAGTCGATCATCGAACTGCGGCCTAGGGTGTCCTGGTGCCAAGTGCACATATGGACACCCTTATGCTTGAACATGGTGTTCGTTATGGACAAACCGTGACGAGCACAGAAGTCCAATAACAGAACACCGCTCGGGTTCCGATCAGGGGGGCCGTTCCTCCCAATCACGCCCCTCCAGGTCTCACTGTCATTCCCCACGTGAGCGTTGAAGTCCCCCAGCAGGACGAGGGAGTCCCCAGAGGGAGCGCTCTCCAGCACACCCTCCACGGACTCCAAGAAGGGTGGGTACTCTGAGCTGCTGTTTGGTGCATATGCACAAACAACAGTCAGGACCCGTCCCCCCACCCGAAGGCGGAGGGAGGCTACCCTCTCGTCCACCGGGGTAAACCCCAACGTACAGGCGCCGAGCCGGGGGGCAATAAGTATGCCCACACCTGCTCTGCGCCTCACACCGTGGGCAACTCCAGAGTGGAAGAGAGTCCAACCCCTCTCAAGAGGACTGGTACCAGAGCCCAAGCCGTGTGTGGAGGCGAGTGCGACTATGTCTAGTCGGAACTTCTCGGCCTCGCACACCAGCTCGGGCTCCTTCCCTGCCAGAGAGGTGACATTCCATGGTAATTAGGTAATTAGGTACATAAACCCTTTGGAAAAATTTGAAAACATTACATGAAGGGTGAAATAATTAAAAATACTGTATTCTCTATTTTAATTGAAAGTTTTTTTGTTTTTTTTTGTTTTTAAACAGTTTTGATTGTATTCAGTATCATTATATTTTGTTAAGAAATTGAAATAAAAATGCCCAATTCTGAACAAAAAGTGATGAAATCAAAACAATAATAGAATACAGTAAATGTATACATACTTGCACACCTATGTATATATAATATATATTTATAAAGTGGTGCATTCCCATAATTAAAAATAATTGCAAAAATTAAACAAAATAAATCCATTTTGTGATGTTGGCAAAATGACACAATCAAAAAGCGCTATAATGTACCGTATAGAAAAATCGCATTCATCCTGTGGACATGCAAGCGAAATTGATTTGGGTTCCGTATGGTTGGTGTTTCTCTTGCAGTCTGACGGTGGAGGAGCACATCCTGTTCTACTCGCTGCTGAAGGGTCGCACGCAGGCTGAGGCGCAGAAGGAGGTGGAGGACATGCTGGTGGACCTCGGCCTTCCTCACAAGCGAGACGAAGAGGCCCAAAACCTTTCAGGTTAGCAGTTGCTTTTCTTATTTTCACGTGTAAGTGAGAAAACGGTCACCGAGCCTCCGTTTTGCACCACCAGGTGGCATGCAGAGGAAGCTGTCGGTTGCCATGGCGTTTGTTGGCGGCTCCAAGGTGGTCATCCTGGACGAGCCCACCTCCGGCGTGGATCCTTACTCCAGGAGGTCCATTTGGGACCTCCTGCTGAAATATCGATCCGGTACATATAGATCAAGTTTCGTTTAACATACAACTATATGTTAATGGGCTTGCTGTTCAGGCCGCACGGTGATCCTGTCCACGCACCACATGGACGAAGCCGACCTGCTGAGTGACCGCATCGCCATCATCTCCAAGGGGCAGCTGCACTGCTGCGGCTCGCCGCTCTTCCTCAAGAACTGCTTCGGCGCCGGCTTCTACCTGACATTGGTGCGCCGCATCAAAGACCTCAAGAAGAAGGAGGTGAATATTCAGCATTTTGACGAATATGGGCATCGGCCATTTTGAAGAATCATACAGCCGATAATAGATACATTTGAAAAAGTGTTAACTTCAGGGAACTAATTATTATTATTAGTGTTGTTCCGATACCGATACTGGTATCGGCAGAGGTACAGATACTGCATAAAAACAGTGGTATCGGTATCGCTGACTACTCACAAGTAAGATGCCGATACCATTCATTCCAAAGCTACTATAGGATTTTGGATGCAGCATGTTGTGTCTTGCTCGTGCAGGATATTCACTGATATGTGACATGTTCACTGCATGCCGATCTAACATATCCTATTGGCCCTTGACTGCTCTGAACCAGTAGCAGGACAGCTTTTTCATGTTGAGGAAAAAAAAAAAAAATTAAAGTATCAGTATGGTATCGGTATCGGCCGATACTGCAAAGCTGGGTATCGGTATCGGTATCGGGAGGCAAAAAAACGGTATCGGAACAACTCTAATTATTATTACTCTGCACCTTTTTTTGTTTAAAACTAAGATAAGTATATTTTAGTACTTAGAGAGAAATTTTGTAACTTTATTTACTGTAGAAAACAATAGTGAACCGTTTACTTAAGCTTCTATTTAACTTTTGAAGACATGCTACCGCCCCATTTTTAATGCTGACTACTCACAAGTAAGATGCCGATACCATTAATTCCAAAGCTACTATAGGATTTTGGATGCAGCATGTTGTGTCTTGCTCGTGCAGGATATTCACTGATATGTGACATGTTCACTGCATGCCGATCTAACATATCCTATTGGCCCTTGACTGCTCTGAACCAGTGGCAGGACAGCTTTTTCATGTTGAGGAAAAAAAAAAAAATTAAAGTATCAGTATGGTATCGGTATCGGCCGATACTGCAAAGCTGGGTATCGGTATCGGTATCGGGAGGCAAAAAACGGTATCGGAACAACTCTAATTATTATTACTCTGCACCTTTTTTTGTTTAAAACTAAGATAAGTATATTTTAGTACTTAGAGAGAAATTTTGTAACTTTATTTACTGTAGAAAACAATAGTGAACCGTTTACTTAAGCTTCTATTTAACTTTTGAAGACATGCTACCGCCCCATTTTTAATACGGGCCACCCGAAAAAAACATTTTTTTTTTTGTCTGTACTTGTGTATAATACGGTCCCCTGATTTGCTGGCATCCTTTATTATCAGAGTGAATAAATAATATGAATAAATAAAAATTCAAAACATACCAGCAAAGTGTAAATACTTTTTAACCCAGGCTAAAAACTAGGCACTTTTTCCCATACTATGATTGTTAATAATTTGTATGTGGTCATGATTTTTTTTTTTCCAGAACGATTGTGACTGCGCCTCCGACTGTTCCTGCACCTGCTCCATTTGCACCAGACACAAGGATCAGTCCCAGAACCTGTGCCAGAACGTCGAACGGGTCTTAGACGGTGAGGTCCACAAACCTATCAAAATGTAGATTTTCCTGACCAAACCCCCCCTGTGTGATGTCCGCAGGGGAACTGGACAGCATCAGCGGCCTCATCCACCACCACGTCCCCGAGGCCAAGCTGATGGAAGCCATCGGTCAGGAGGTCACCTTCCTGCTGCCCAGTCGCGGCTTCAAGCACCGCGCCTACGCCAGCCTCTTCAGGGAGCTGGAGGAGACCCTCGCCGACATGGGCCTCAGCAGCTTTGGCATCTCCGACACGTCCCTGGAGGAGGTACGCTTGCCGGTTAACGGGTCTCATCTTCAACAGGAAAACAAAAATGACTTGTAAACTTAGTAAAACGAGGAACAATTATTTGGTTCACTTATGAAGAAGATATCATTTTGTCTTTCTTTTCCTTGTCTTGATTTTAGTATTATGAGTATTTTTAACATTATTATATACTTTTGTGAGTAATATCCAAACTTTATGAATAAAATAATATATATCATTTTAGTTCCCCCTTGCTATAATAATACTAATACTACTAATACTACTGCTACTACTACTACAACTACTACTAACAACAATAATAATAATAATAACAACAATAATAATAATAATAATAATAATAATAATAATTTTTATTATTATTATTATTATTTGTATTATTTGTATTATTATTATTATTATTATTAAATAATATAATTATTTCTTTGCATTTTACTTGATTTTAGTATTATTATTGCCTTTATCATTATTAAATATTTTGTGAATAATATCCAAATTATGTGAATAAAATAAAATATATCATTTGAGTCCGCCCTTGCTATTATATTATTATTATTATTATTATTATTATTATTATTATTATTATTATTATTATTATCATTATTATTTTTTTATGTTTTACTTTTATTTTTAGCATTATTATTTACTTTTCCAAATTATGTGAATAAAATATATAATTCAATCACCCCTTGCTATAATAATATTATTATTATTATTATTATCATCCATCCATCCATCCATTTTCTTGACCGCTTATTCCTCACAAGGGTCGCGGGGGGTGCTGGCGCCTATCTCAGCTGGCTCTGGGCAGTAGGCGGGGGACACCCTGGACTGGTTGGCAGCCAATCGCAGGGCACACAGAGACGAACAACCATCCACACTCACAATCACACCTAGGGACAATTCGGAGCACCCAATTAACCTGCCATGCATGTCTTTGAAATGTGGGAGGAGACCGGATTACCCGGAGAAGACCCACGTAGGCACGGGGAGAACATGCAAACTCCACCCAGGAAGGCCGGAGCCTGGACTCGAACCGGAGTCCTCAGAACTGGGAGGCGGACGTGCTAACCACTCGACCACCCTTATTATTATTATTATTATTATTATTATTATTATTATTATTATTATTATTATTATTATAATTATTATTATTATTATTATTATTATTATTATTATTATTATTATTATTTCTTTGCCTTTTACTTCATTTTAGTGTTATTATTTTTATCATTATTATATACTTTTGTGAATAATATTATGTGAATAAAATATAATTTTCACCCCCCTGCAATAATAATAATAATTATTATTATTATAATTATTATTATTATTACTATTATTATTATTATTAGTAGTAGTAGTAGTAGTATTAGTATTATTATTATTAATAATATTTCTTTACCTTTTACTTGGATTTTAGTATTATTAATACACAAAGTATGTGAATAAAATATATAATTTTACTCCCCACTTGCTATTATTATTATTATTATTATTTCTTTACCTTTTACCTGATTTTAGGATTATTATTATTTTATAATTATTATATACTTTTGTGAATAATATCCAAATGATGCAAATAAAATAAATATATATATTCCCCCTTGCGATAATAATTAATAATAATAATTATTATTATTATTACTATTATTATTATTATTATTGCTAAGGACTGTATGACTGAATGTTCCATCTTTGCAGATCTTCTTAAAGGTGACAGCAGATGGTGAGGCATTAGCCACCAACTCCGTCCCCACTGGTAAATATCGCCACCGCACTCCTGTATTTCCCTCCGCCGTCACACATGTTGTGTTTTTGTCACCTGTGTCCTTCCCCATGTTTACGTCTTGTAGAAGAATGGATGTTGCAGCGGAGAAAAAATGACGCGAGAGTAGATGAAGGTCAGACATTGGACAAATTGAGCTTTTATTGATTTTTTTCCCCCCGCTGAACAGTGTTTAGAAAGTGCATCTCTATTTTTTTTTACTGATGTTGTGACATTCAATTTAAACAACTTAGGCAATGACGCTATTAGGCTAACGATTTGTAGTTATCAGCTGCTCCCACATCTGCTCCTCCAATAAATCGCTTTCTTGCTGCACCTCCTAACTTGACGGGCTTACGTTTTGTTTTTCTATGTTTTTAACACTGCGTCAACCACAGAGCGCTGCGATGCCATGCAAGCCAGCGCGTCAGACTGCAGCGCCGGCAAAGGCTCCAAGCAGGTGAAAGGAGCGCGGCTGATCCTGAAGCAGTTTCACGCGCTACTTGTCAAGAGGTTTCATCACGCCACCCGCAGCCGCAAAGACTTTGTCGCGCAGGTACACGTGCACTGCACAAAACCAACAGAAGGGGGTGCTCAGTACCCATATCCATATCTGGATAATGATTTAGAAATTCTAGATCATGATTGCTCAGCTTGCTAAAGCTAATACAGACTATACTCAGTATTACTCACCAAATTGAATCCAAATTCGTTCCCAAATTTTGTGATTTATATATGCTGCAAAACTAATCTTTCGCCGCATCCTGATCATGATCCAGAGTTAATCAATTTGTGCCTGAGGCATTCCAAAGTGATACTGTACACCCAATTTCACTCAGGTTAATTCACATTTTCTTTTTTCTTTTTTTTTTTGAAAGACGAAACAGGCTCAGATTTAAAAACAAAAAGTTGATCTTTTTGTATATGATTAACAGCCAAAAAAAAAACAAATCCATTTAAAATCCATTCCCAACTTTTTGTATTTTCTGTATGACAAAAACTATCTGCTTCTTGATCTAGATCCAGAATCAATTGGATCGACTTCATACTTCATACTGCAATTCTATGCACCAATTTCACTAAAAGCTACTAACTACTAGCGACTAACCTGTTGTCAAATTCAAATCAAGATGAATCTTATTTGATTTTTCTTTGTTTGGGTCCCATTTGTCCACAGCTAGGAAACAAATTTCATTGAAATCTTTTTTTTTTTTTTTTTTTTTTCGAAACACAGATACAGAACCTGGTTTCAAATTCAAATCATAAATTATTGTAACTGTCCCTTTGCTCAGTTTTTTTTTTCTATGTAATCCCAAATCCAATCCGGATTCAGATCCAGATCCAAAATGATCCAAATTTACCGTGAGTCGGAAAGCTATTCACCAAATTTTGCTGAAATTCATTTGTGACTTTTGACTTGTATATGTCAGAAAAATGGTCTAGATCCAGTATCCGGATTCCGATCCAGATCTAACTGATTTTAGCTCTGCACACACATTTTCATCGAAATCTACATTTGACATTTTTTTGTTTACTAGATGTGTGACAAAAAGTAATCCAGCTTCAGAATTCAGAAATGTGCATCTCCCAGTTACAAAACTGATTTAAATTTGGATCAACAATTTGGTTTGTCCTTTTAGATTTGTTGTTTGATTTGATGTTTTTTTTTTTTTAAATGATGGTTCAGATTGTCCTGCCTGCCAGCTTCGTCCTCATAGCGCTCATCTTCACCACCATCATTCCACCGTTTGGAGAGTACCCCAGCCTGACGTTGACCCCCTGGATGTACGGACCACAAGTCACCTTCTTCAGGTTGCCACCCACGAGATGTCATATTTGTTCTTTTGAGACAGTGTACTAGAATACTGTCCTGACCTTATTTGTTGCTGTCTTTCCAACGCAGTAATGAGCAACCTTCGGACCCGGCCATGAGACACTTCGCCGAACGCTACCTAAGTCGACCGGGTATCGGAACCCGATGCATGCAGGGGGAACCACTGGGGTGAGTAGCACCGAGGATGGTATATTGAAATTACTTTAACTCATTCACTCCCAACCATTTTCACTGATGTGTTTTCCTGGATTTTGACTGATTTTGCAAGGCCCGTGAAATATTATGTTCTATTGCTATAAAAATATGGAACCTACCAAAAGAGATTAGTCTCTTCTTTTTTTTTTTTTTAATCAGAAAAAAAAGTATATTCCTATCTGTTTCCGCTGTGCAGCTATTAGCAATAGAACATAGCTAAGTTTCATCATTATTCACAATTCTGCTTAGAACTGTGGGGAAATCAGCTTGGTTTAACCTTGGCCCGGTTGATCTCTTATACTCTGCTGCCACTCAACCATTTTCTGCAGTAGAGAGACTGCATCAAAGCCTTCTCTATGCTCTGGCATAAAAAAAAAAAAAAAAAAAATACGTATAAAGAGTAAATAAGTCTTTGGGACACATAAAACATTTAAAATAGGAACGTATTTATACGTTTTTGGGAGCTAATGAGTTAATTATCATTAAAGGTGTGCCTGTTGATTTCGGATATACTATGCACTCATCCGCCGAGATTTACCGTAGCCAATAGGGGTGTGAATTGCCTAGTACCTGACGATTCGATTCGTATCACGATTCACAGGTCACGATTCGATTCGATACCGATTAATCCCGATACGAATGGTCACGATTCGATACCGATTAATCCCGATACGAATTTATAAGTCGATTGTTGCGATTTTTTTCCATTCAAATTTAGAAAATACTATCAGTAAATTTGTACATGTACACTGTAAGATTTGTATGAATATATTTATCTAAAACTTGAGGCTTATAACCGTGAGCCACTGTACACAAACAGTTTGCAATCTGTTTCACATTTGAACAGCATTAAAATAAAAATATTAAGGCTTAATGTGCCGTTCATATAACATTCTTCCATGCTCAAGGTGTGAATCCTAAAAAAAAAAAAAAAAAAAAAAAAAAATCGATTCTGTTGATTATTGAATCGATTCGAGAATCGCGCGATGTAGTATCGCGATATATCGCCGAATCGATTTTTTTTAACACCCCTAAGCCAACAATGCCCGTTTGTCCGCTCGTCCAGGATGCCGTGTGGCGACGATCCGTCCGAGTGGCAGCGTCCCGACGTCGATGCCGTGACGGGCAACATCTTGCAGAGTCCAGAGTGGAACCAGAGGAACCCGTCGCCCTCTTGCCTCTGCAGCAGTAGCAAAAAGCTAACCATGATGCCCATCTGTCCCGCTGGTGCCGGCGGCCTGCCGCCGCTGCGACGGCTCGAAGCCACGGGGGACACCATGATGGATCTGACTGAGCGCAACATCTCTGACTTCCTGGTCAAAACCTACCCAAGTCTCATCAGAACAAGGTAAGGTTAATCCACTCCTTTACACAAGACTTTTATAATTGTCATTTTCATGAGCGAGATGTCTGTTGATTTGTTTGTTCTACTGATACAATAGTGTACATTCCAAGGGGCTTGATATAAAATGTTGAATTGCTACAGTGTATTACTTATTTATTGCCACGTCCAGGTGAAGTTTACTATCAAACAAAACAACACACAAAACAAACACATAGCTTTGCTGCTAGCTTAATGCTAACATTTGCTTTTCCTCATTAAAAACAGCATGTTACAGGGGTTTTTGGTAATGTCTATTTCCTCTTTGATTGGTCACGCAGTTTGAAGAGCAAATACTGGGTCAATGAGCAAAGGTGAGTATCCATCGTTGGGAAATAAATCAAATCATTGAGCTACCATGCGTTCCCACTGAATGGATCTCTTGTCAGATATGGTGGCCTGTCCGTTGGAGGACAGCTTCCCATCCTGGACGTGGAGCCCAGAGACATGGAAAACTTTTTCCGTCAACTTGGACGAATGCTCAACATCACCGCGGTAACGAATCCCGTCGTTAGCTGAGAGCACGGGGTTTGACCTCCTCCAAGCACACTGATCGCAAACTTTCTCTGGCAGGGTCAGCATTCCAGAGTGGCAATACGGGAGCTCGGCCCTTTCCTACGATACATGGAGAGTGAATTTAACATAAAGGTGAGTGGTATTTGAGGAAATATGGTCATAATGGTAGCATAAAAGCAGCAGATTGTCAATGTAATTTGTAGTTGTACTCAGGGGCGGTTGTAAATTATATTTCCTGTCAGGTGTGGTACAACAACAAAGGCTGGCATGCCATGGTGGCCTTCATGAATGTAGCCAACAACGCCATCCTGCGGGCGTCCCTGCCCACCAGTGCCAAGCCAATTGAATTTGGCATCACCGCCCTCAACCATCCATTAAACCTCACCAAGGAGCAGCTTTCCGAGGTCACTGTGTGAGTGCTGAGCTTCAAAAAATACAAGTCCTGTAGAACTGTAATGTGACAACAAATAAAATGTAAATTATTCCAGTGCGAATACTGGTAGCTAGCAAGCTAGCAACATGGGTGGACTTGTAATGTTAAGGTGGTAATATTTTGTTCATTAGTGAAGAAGTGCAAACATGCTGAAGCCAGATTAAAATGCTACCATGCTAATATGGATGGCAAGACTGTAACAGAAGGAACAATTGAACTATTCCAGTAACAACTACTATTAATGACTGAAAGCAGTTAAGGCAGATCAATTTTCATGAATTTATAAACCTATGAGAATAGAATGCTAACAGTTTTATGCTAACATATAGGAAGTTAGCAACCTGAGTACAGAACGTGCCAGGCTGCTCTTAAACTGTCTAAGCTTAAGGGAGATGATTTTTACTGTACATCAAGTAAGACATGTTAAACTGATAAGAGCCTAACATGGTAAAATTGCTAACAAACTACAGCTGGACCTCAGTAGCGAAAGGTCTAAAGCAGATCCATCAGAATGCCATGTAGCTACTCAAGCGCAGTATGCAAATGCTAACAAGGGTAACAATTGGTATGCTAACATATAAACATTCAGCAACATAATTACAGAAAGTACCAAGGCAAGGGCGACCCATATAGATGATACATCATGTCCTGTAGTCGCTACTATTTCTAATGAGAATTGATAAAATAATAAATAACATGTACCAGTTGGTATGCTAACATATAACAAGAAGAACAGCAAGAAGAACTTCTGGATAAAATGCTAACATGCTAACTGTTGCTATAAAAAAGATTGCAAATTCAGTAAAGAATTCTCTAGTTCAGGTTTGATAGTGTCGGATTTTTTTTTTTTTTTTTTCTCCCATCAGGTTGACCACATCTGTGAACGCGGTGGTGGCCATCTGCGTAATCTTCGCCATGTCCTTCATCCCGGCCAGCTTCGTCCTCTACCTCATCCAGGAGCGCGCCACCAAAGCCAAGCACCTGCAATTTGTCAGCGGCGTTAGCCCTTTCATCTACTGGCTGTCCAACTTCTTCTGGGATATGGTGAGGGCAGAGCGCCCCCTGTACTTTTAGGCTTTATTGCTCCGTTATCATTTATAGGCTACAGGCCGTTTTATTTTTTATTTTTTATTTTTTTCCTTATTCAGGTGAACTACTCCATCAGTGCTGCCATGGTGGTCGCCATCTTCATGGCATTTGACAAAAAGTGTTACACTTCCTCAACTAACCTGCCTGCCCTTGTAGCGCTCCTCCTGCTCTATGGGTAAGGCTTAGTGTTAATTTTATCAGCCATTTTTAAATTTAGTTTCAATCCCACTTGTTAGTTTTGTTCATAGTTAGTCAACCTCATCCCGTTTGTATTTGGTCACTGTTTTGTTGACTATAAATCATGCATTTTAGTCTTTATTTTAGTCCAAGAAAACGTAATTTTATTCATCTAGTTTTAGTCAAAATCTTTTGTAACATTTTAGTCTAGTTTTAGTCAGGACGATCCTTTTACCCTTTTATGATGTTTTTATTAGCAGATAATATTCAACATTTCCATTTAATCTAAAACTTCTTACAACTACTTAAAACTACTTCACATAAAATTTACTCACTCATCTTTTTGATCAAAAACAAGTTCATACACAATTGCTGTATATTAGTTAGCGGTCGGATTAACATTATAGCTGTTGGATTAATGTTACAGAGACAGGATTTTACAAAATCATCATTTTCACCTCATCTTTGTTCATGAACTAAAATGTCCCAATTGAGTCCAGTTTTTATTAAGTGAGCTACATTTTTGTCTCGTTTTTATTAGTCGGCGGAAATGCAGACTGATTTAGTCGCAGTTATTGTTTATTAATGGTGGTTTCAGGCTAGTTTATTTTTTTGTCCGGTGAAAAATGTGTGCTGATGAAAATATTTTGAGTTTTCGTTGATGAAATTAACACTAGTAAGACTAAATATAAAGTTTACTGTTGAATTATACAAGTAGAACTATAATAAAGTACGTACGTGAACTGGGATTGATAAAGATCATTCTTTATTAATTGCCTTGTTCATAATGTACTGAACAGCCCAGCACTTTTCTAATATGTTGCAGTCTTGTATGAATTACGTTTTCAGGTGGTCTGTGACGCCCATGATGTACCCCATGTCGTACCTTTTCAACGTCCCGAGCACTGCCTACGTGTCGCTCTCGTGCATCAACCTGTTCATCGGCATCAACAGCAGCGCCGTCACCTTCATCCTGGAGCTCTTTGACAACAACCGGGTAAGGACAAGTAGAGCACTCTTTCATATCATGTCATCTAAACAATTTTTCCAACTGTGCGTGTCATCAGTCGTTGCTGATGTTTAACGAGTGGCTGAAGAAAGGCCTGCTGGTCTTTCCTCACTTCTGTCTGGGCCGCGGCCTCATCGACATGGCGATGAACCAGGCGGTCACTGACGTCTACGCCCGATTCGGTAACGACCCTCTTTTACACACAGGATTTTTTTTTTAATCATTCCAATTCCAATCAGTATGTGTGTGTTTGCGTTTTCGGCAGGTGAGGAGCATGCCGACAATCCTTTCCGATGGGACTTTGTGGGGCAGAACGTTTGCTTTATGGCGGCCGAAGGTTTCGTCTACTTTGCGCTCAACCTCCTCATCCAGTACCGCTTCTTCTTGGACCGTTGGTAACACATTATCCACGCATGATAATTTGACTCTACAGAGTTAAAGAATACAAAAATATTACTTTAAAGAAACTATCAGGGCAGGTGGTTTTTATGATGGTCACGGTTTCACCCGACAACACTTTCCATTATTCCCGTATGGCACACATTTATTTGGAAATGAGAACAGCAAACACCTTTTGATGATTCACTGTAAAACCTGAAAACCAAAATTGATCATTCAGTTCAATTATTTCAGTTCAGTTCAGTTCAATTATTATTTTTATTTCACTCATTAAAGTAAAAGAAATGAAAGGGGATAGAAAGTAGTAAAACTTGTTTTGTCTGCCCCTGATCAACACACACACAAAAAAAAAAGAATGATAGTGAGCGGTCAAGACGCTTTCAGTGTAACAGTACTACAAAATAATTCAAAATAATTCACCTGTATGTCCTTGTGCTACATATATTTTTGCAGTAATTGTGCTTTTATACATTTTTTAAAAATACAAATAGACTGAGAAGATTTTGTTTTACAATCTCGATCAGGCGTCTCCAAGTCCAGTCCTCGAGAGCCCCTTTTCCATGTCTCCCTCCTTCAGCACAGCTGAATCTAATGATCAGACAATCAGCAAGCTTTGCAGAAGCCTGATAACGATCCCGATCATGAATCAGGTGTGTTAGTGTAGAGAAACATGGAAAACAGGCTGGATAGGGGCTCTCGAGGACCCAACTTGGAGACCCCTGATCTAGATTGTTCCACAGACTGACACCTTGAGTTGAAATACATCGTTCTTTTTGTTTTGTTCTATATTTAGGTTAATAAAAAATGTCTGTTCCTCTTAATTTGTACTCCTTTTCCCTTTTTATACATTTGGTTAGTATATCCTCCAGACTACCAGCAATTCAAATGTGTCCTGTAGTGGACCTTTTTAAACCAGAATATCTCCCACCCAGTACATACGATTGAATTAACTCCTTCTGTGCTCTATAGAGGACATTCAGAGCTTTCCAATGATACCAAATGTGTAGGGGTGGGGCTTTACTACCTTTGATTGCATCATAAAAGAAAATGGCTTCCCTCAGTGCAAGCACTTTTTAGGGAAGAGGTAAAATAAGTGTATAACACTTTTTATTGAACAAATTTAGGCTTTAAATGTTGTTAGCATGTTTTATATAAGACTCTTAAGAACACATGAAAGTATTGTTTGAATTATTTGTTTAATTAACTGTATTTGTGCCTAGCATTTAAGTTTTAAAAAATGTCCTCTGTCGTGGACACGTCATAGCTTAACTCATTCACTGCCTTTGACAAGTATACTTGTCAATTGTATTTTTTAGAGCGGTGCTAAATGGGGGCGAATCTGAGCATGCTCCACTGTAAATATCAAACTTGGAAACAACTTTACTGATGACCAACCACCGGTAGATGACATCATTGCCCCATTTTATAGGAAATAAACACAGTTTCAGAGTCCATGGGAGAAATGGCTGTATTTTGGCAAACCTACATTTTTCTGCTGTCAATTATAAAGAACGGGACGGGACAAAAAGTAGGGAGTCTATTCTGTTATTTGGTAGATTCGGTTTATATATAATTATTGAATGTAATATCACGTGAGTATTGGAAATGTAAAAATTTTCTATAATGACTGGCAGTGAATGACAAAGATTGGGGAATATCAAAATAAACATGATTGGACAATAGATTTTTTTCCTGGTAGTCAGGGGGATATTGATTGTTAAAATTTCATGATGGGCTTTATACAGTAATTTAAGGCGGTCAAACTCCATCAATTCATTAAATTTCAAAGATTGTAGTTGTATAAATAATGGATTAGTGTGGTCTCTGTATCCACATCCGAAAACGACAGAAATAGCACGTTTCTGTAAAAGGAAGATGGCTTCAGTGTAGATTTTGGCTGCACACACTTCAATGAATAGGTCAGCTATGGAACAATCAATGAATTATATAACAATAACAAAGCATTCTTGTTCAGTGATTTTTTTAACCTTGTGTAACACGGCTACGGTTTGTGACACCTTAGATTTGACATATTCTATATGCACTTTCCATGTTAAATGTTCATCAATACCTTGGAACTTAATTTCAATAGTCCTTTCTATTTCTATACCTTGTACAGTTCCTTCAACATCTATATTTCTACAACTGAAAATCATAAATCTGGGTTTACTAATATTTATAGACAATGTGTTGGCATTGAACCACTTCATAATTCCTTTTTCCACTCGTAACTCTGGCAGGTTATCGGACGGCAAGTGTAGCCCGGCGCCAGACGAGGACGACGACGTGGCGTGCGAGCGACGAAGAATCTACGACGGCGGCAGCAAGTCGGACATCCTGCACATCCAAGACCTCACCAAGGTCGTCAGATGACGTTTTCTTGCAACTTAATAGGAAAAGTACGAGTCCATTTGATATTTTCGGCTTCTTTCCCTGACAGACCTACGTGGGCAGGAAGAGGGCAGCTGTTGACGGCATATGTGTGGGTGTTCCTGCCGGAGAGGTCAGCTTGCGGTTTCTTTTTGCTTTTGTTTTTACTTTTTTGGCTTAGCCAGCACTTTAAAAAAAATACATCACAAAACGCAATAATTAAATAAATAAGTAAAAATTGAATACATCAATAAAATGTCATCATTTTATCATTTTGATGAAACTTTTTCCCTCGCAGTGTTTTGGACTTTTAGGCGTCAACGGCGCCGGCAAGACAACCACCTTCAAAATGTTGACAGGCGACACGGACGTCAGCTCGGGGGATGCTACCGTGGTTGGTTACAGGTACAAGACCACAAACTTTGGAGTTTATCATAAGTTATTATGATAATGTTATATAAAAGGGCTAAGTTAGATTTGGATTTGGTTAGGGTTCATTTAGAAACAAGATGTACTTTCTGCCTGAAGATGTCTTTTAAGTCGGTAAGTTGTTCCAACAGACTTAATGGATGTCTTGCGTCCCCCATTGTTTTTTTTTTGTTGTTTTTTTTTTTGTTTTTTTTTTGCGTCCCCCATTGATCGTTATTCTAATTCCAATTTCTATTTGGAAGCCATCCAACATGTTTGAAGGTCACTCTGATACAAATATGAGTGCGATTAATTGTGATAACCATGAATATGAATACATTAAAGGAAAACAAATGGTACTGGAGCCACTGAAAATGGCTTCGGGACAACATTTTCCCTCCTCAAGCACTCACTTTTAACTCATTCACTCGCAGCTATTTTCACTGAAGCAACCCACTTCCCTCCCGGCTCATTTACTGGATTTTGACGGATTTTGCAAGGCCCACAAATATTGTGTTCTATTACTACAAAAACATGGAACCTACCAAATGAAAGATTAAAGTCTCTTCTTTCATCAGAAAAGGATATATTTCTATCTGTACCCGTTTTGCAGCAATTAGCATTAGAATATAGCTAAGTTTCATCATTGTTCACAAATCTGCTTAGAATTGTGGGCAAACAGCTTGTTTTCATCATGGCCCTGGTTGATCTATTATTCTCTGCTGCCACCTGCTGGCCTTTTTGTAATTACTACCATTTTTTTCCACCTGTTCTCTGCATCGAAGCCTTCAGTATGCTCTAGCATTAAAACAAAACCAAAAAAACAAACAAACGTATAATTAAGTCTTTGGGACCCTTAATACATTTAAACTAGAACGGATTTATACGTCTTTGGGAGCAAATGAGTTAAAGACTAATCTTCCCCTCACTGATATTCTGTCAAGCAAAAAGAAGCACTGAAAACTTGTTGAACAAATAGGAGTCATGCGTGACAGCTTGTGGTGTTGTGTGGCAGCATCCTGAAGGAGATTCTGGACGTGCACCAGAACATGGGCTACTGCCCGCAGTTGGACGCCATTGACGAGCTGCTGACTGGCAGGGAGCACCTGTACCTTTACGCCCGCCTCAGGGGGGTGCCCGAGGACGAGATCCCCAGGGTAAGGACCACTGTATTCACATACTCTGGTGTCTTGAGATAAGAGGGGCTTGACTTAAACGTGGTTTGAGATACGAGTCATCTTTGAGATGATTTGTTGGCGCCAAGGATGTTTTGTTTTTGACAGCAAGTCTTGGTCGCTATTCCTCTATTTACGGTACCTGTTTGGTTTAGTGGCATTGTAATAATCTAAACACCCTCCCCCGCATAAGGTGGCCGAGTGGGGCATCCAGAAGTTGGGCTTGTCGGAATACGCCGGCCGCTGCGCCGGCACCTACAGCGGCGGCAACAAACGCAAGCTGTCCACCGCCATCGCCATGATCGGTTGCCCGGCGTTGGTTCTTTTGGTGAGTCAGCCAATCGGATCCTTTACAAATCTTTGCATTCACTCAAAGTTTTTCGAGCAGGACCATCTTTGACTTTCAGGACGAGCCCACCACGGGGATGGACCCGCATTCCCGCCGGTTCCTGTGGAACGCCATCCTCAGCGTCATCCGCGACGGCCGGGCTGTCGTGCTGACGTCACACAGGTTTGATGATCACACGGTAGCATTAAGAGCGTTGAGAAGGTCACTGTTAGCGCAACTAAAACAGCTAAACCTTATTTGGTGTTAATCACAGGTGTGTCCCATGTAACAAGAGTTTCGAATGTGATTGGTTAATCCACGTTCCAGTTTGCAGACCAATGTTGTGTTTTGCTTCTCCCAGCATGGAGGAGTGCGAGGCGCTGTGCACGCGACTCGCCATCATGGTCAACGGCACTTTCAAGTGTCTGGGAACTATTCAGCACCTCAAATACAAGTAAGACTTTTTTTAGATGGGAAACAAGCAGTGACACGCTGCACCACCGTGTGTCACTTGTTGCTAGGCGGAATTAAAAAAAAACACCAATTGCTCAACGCACTATTATATCAAAGGAAAAATTGCCCCACCTGGTGGACACCAGTCAATTTGTTTTTTGTTTTTGTTTTTTGTTCCAACCAGATTTTTCTTTTACTTAGGACAATATTATATAATATTTCATATTGATTTATATTTTGTAATATGAGTATTATTAATATACATGCTGCCATGTATACAAATATATTTTAGAAGACAAAAATAAATTGATTAACAACTATTTTTTTTCCCCGTTAATTATTTTATTTGATTTAAATAATAGTAACCACAAATCACCATCTGCTTAATGGAGTATTTTTTAAACACAAACAACAGACAAAAATATTTGTAATAATTATAATTAAAAAATACAATTTAAAATACACAATCGACAGTCACAATATTTTGTTTTGTGTTTCTTTTTTTTATTTGCATAAATGGAGTAATATTTGGTTTAAATGTTTTTTTTTAACAATAAAACAAATATAAATATTTGAAATAATTATAATTAAAATACAATTTAAAATACACAATCGACAGTCACAATATCCTGTTTTGTGTTTCTTTTTTTCTTTTTTGGTTTAAATGTTTTGTTTTGTTTTTTTTAAAGATAAGAGCAACAAACTTAAATATTTGAAATAGCTATAATTAAAAAATGTTTTAAAAAAAATACACTTTCAATACAAGGCAGTCACTGCACAATATTCTCTTTTGTTTTTCATTTTAATAGAAATAATTTTGAAAATGAATTCTACTACCATTATTACTTATAATAATAATAATAATAATAATAATAATAATGATGATGATGATAAGAAATGTAATCAAAAAATATATCCTGAGAGTAAAAAATTTTGCTGAAAAAAAAGTCTGTAGTAATAAAAATAAATCCATTCCTGTTTAATTAAAGTAGTATTGTCATCTAATATTGTATAAATAAATAGTGAAAGTTGTTCCTAATATTTTGCCCTTCACTTACACAATAATAACAACAACAAAAAAAGAGCACTGGACGTCTAACGTGTCCTTTGCACGCAGGTTCGGGGACGGCTACGTGCTAACCATGAAGTTGAAGGCGGGCAAAGCGGGCGCGCCTCCCGACCTGGATCCGGTGGAGGCGTTCATGGAGAGCAGCTTCCCGACGTGCGTGCGGCGCGAGAAGCATTACAACACGCTGCAGTACCACATCGCCTCGTCCTCGCTAGCCAGGATCTTCCAGCTGGTCGTCTCCAACAAGGAGCGACTCGGCATCCAGGACTACTCCGTCTCACAAACCACACTAGACCAGGTAGGACCACTTCTTGGATCGGACCCTTCTCACTGCTCGACACTTTCTTCTATTTTACCACATTTTAGTGATTTGTTGTTGATGTAGTACATTTTTTATGTTCATTTTATGCACTATTTTTTGTACCTTTACTCTGTTTTATGTACCTTTTTGGATCTTTTGTGTGGTTCGTAAATCATAATACATTATCTTTGTGTTTTGATGTATTTTTGCTTGGTGTTATGTGTCTATATGTATCGACGTCGCGCATGATTACGTGTGTGCGCGCCTGCAGGTGTTTGTCAACTTTGCCAAGCAGCAGATGTCGGAGGACGACGTGGTCACGTTGCAGCGACGCGGCGCAGGCAGACGCAAGGATGTCAAAATTGCACCTGTTAAGAGGAAAACCTGATACAAACTCATTATTTATGTACTATATATCAAAATATGTACATACTGTATGTTAAATATACACAAAAGCCCCTGGAGGCTGTTCAGAGGCTGTTTTTTTTTTTTTTTCTAATGAATGATTGCATAAATGTATGCCACATTTCTATGTATATGAGATTTACAAATGAAAGCGCATACGGTTTATTCCATATTTAATATTTAATGCTACATTCATCCTGAAGAAGCAGTATAGATGACAATTACATTTTATATTTGCCACAAATAAAATAGAAGTTGCTTGATTTATTCAGAAATGTCCTGTCATCCTTTTTTTTCCAATATGTATCATCATAGTATATGATATATGCTATATGATATATACATCATTAAATACAAATATATAGATAGAATTATTATCATTATGATCATTATTAATTTCTATTATATAATTAGAGAGAAAACAACAGTAAAGAATAAAAATCTGCAGACAAATTTGCATAGTCTTAGTAAAAAAAACATCTGAAAAATTACATGTATATTGGGAAAGAAAAATTGCAACAAAAATGATCGATCATTCCAAGAATTAAAAAAAAAAAAAAAAGTCTTACATTTTCGAAGTAAAAGTCATATGGTGGACTTGTACCAGGATTTATTTAATTTATAAAAAAAAAAATTAAATATTTTGAAGAAAAAAAGTTTTAGATTTTGAAGACATAAGCAGCTGTAGTTTTGAGAGAAAGCTATATTTTTTTACTGAAAAAGTCATTTGGGGGTTTTTTTTAAAAGAAAAATTTTATATATTTTTTTTTTATAAATTTGTTTATTGTTTTCAAAACACTACATATTTTCTTGGGGAAAAAATAAAAATCACGAACAAAAAGGTAACCATTATCAAGGAAATAGTCATATATTTTTGAGAAAAATAATACATGCTTGCCTAAGTCACTTGACTGTCACATGAAAGTTAAATTGGTTGTTTTTTTGATTTGTCGTTTCTTCATACCACGAGAAGAAAAACATTTTTGCCTCCTTGTCGAAATAAAAAAATATGTTAACCTCATGGCCGCTTGTTATGTTGCCTTGAGGACTGAGACGTGTTGACATTTGCATTTAGAGTGTATTTTTTTGTGTTTTGTGTGTGACAAGAAAGACACCAAGACACACCAGCAAGTCATAATGGAGAATAGTTTATTATTGTGATTCGCTTCTTATTTACACCGTCTGATGCTTCTTTCAAATATCCACCGCAATTGAAGTGCGGCAGTTACGCACAACACAAATCAAAGGCTTACACAAAATTACTCAAATAAAAGCTGACAACCTGTTGACTGTTGACAGTGCACCACGAAAGAAAATTGCTGGCTGAATAGAATACCAGAAGTAGTGAAGTAGTGGATTACAGGTGAACTATGGTGAAATCATGGTGGATGTTGAAACTGCTCTAGCTGAAAAACACGTAAAATGATTCAAACTAATGCCGATTTCTTCGCATAATTCAGAGTTCAGCGATTTTGGTCGGCTGTGATTTTAAAGGCTGTGGATGACCTTTTGGTTGAACTTTCTGACCATCATTCTAAAATGTCTGTTCGGCACAAACAAAAATGCTGACAAGAGACAAACAAACAACAAAGGAATACCCAACCAACAGTGAAGATGACTATTTTTAGGCTGTTTTTCTCCAGCTTGAATTTGGGTCTTGGCCAAGGTGGAGACAATTATGAACAGTTGAAAAGAGCAGCAAGTGTTAGCACAAAACATAGCCAAACAAATGGCAAGAAAAGCCTATTGGAACATCTGAACATTATTGGGTTTGATCAGAGGCACTTTTAATGGTGACAGGTGTGCATGTGCATGAGTTTGAATGCGATTGGTTTATTCTGAACACAGCCACATCCTAATTAGAAGCAGGTGTGCACTCGTATATAAACACAATACTGTACAAGACAAGTGTTAAGCGTATGGATGCCACACCAGGAAACAAAAGTTTAAATTTGACATTTGAACGTGCTCAGTATCATGTTGTAACATGAAAAATTTTTGCAGAACAAAATGAAGGAGTTGCTGCCTCACCAGAAAAAAAAAAAAAACATTTAAAAATTAATATTAATAATACCTCACATTTATAAAATAATAACATTAATAATACAAAAATAAAAATAATAACTTATAAATTTCACAGTTTGACATTTCCAAATTAATGGTGGGAAAAATTATTGTACTGTACTTTTTTTTTTTTCCAACTTATTTCTCTATTCCAGGAAAAAAAACGGCATTTGAACAGGGGTGTGTAGATTTTTTATATCCACTTTATTCGGTGGATTTTTTATTTATTTTTTGCTCAGGCCAATGAGATGCCTGCAATAAAAGTATTAGTTTGGCATCATCTTGTTGCCAAGTAACTATGATGAAGTGAGGGCAGGAGCTTCATTTATATTTTTTAAGGCCATAGCACTGTCTATGAGGGGGAAAAAAAAAAAAACAGGGGTGTAGACTTTTTATATCCACTGCATTTATTCTTTTTTTCATGCTAAAGCCATGTCTACTAAAAAAAAAATATATATTGATTTGGCATCAATTTAACTAACTAGTAGTAACTAAGTAAGTAACTAAGTTGAAGTGAGGAGAGGAGCTTCAAATATTCAGGCCATCTGATAGTTCTGATAGAAAAACCTCGCATTTGAACAGGGGTGTATAGACTTTTTATATTCATTGTAACTAAATTATGACTACAACTAAGAGCCCGACCAATTACTTGGCTCTTTTATAATCGGCCAATTGATGTATTGTTTTATTAATGACCAAATTGGACAAAGATACATACGAAAAAAAGCGGCCGATTTTTCTCCCTGTTGTAAAGTTAAATACTAAAGAGCAACCTATTGTAAAACAGTCAAATGTTCTGCCTGTAATTCATGTTGTAAAGGGGCCAAAAACAAATTATTCAATTAATTTGATATTTTTTCATAATTTAATCAATTATCGGAATTTACCAAATATCGGAAGTCATTACAAAAAAAGAATGATACCGGTCCCATTAGATGTCATCCAGCGTCGCGGTTCATGCGTCGTCGTTGGTTTTGATGACGTGGAAGAGCGTGACGTTGAAGAGCACCTGGTGTCCGTTGTTCCAGCCGTAGAGCGATCGCTCGCGGGCGTTGTAGTCCAGCATGGACATGTGGAAGTACTGGTTGTGGAAGGGGACGTCGATGTACTCGTAGGAGGACGTCCGGGTGGAGTAGGCGTAGTACACCTTGGCGCCGGTCAGGTGCGAGTTGGTGAGGTAGAGCGTGCCGCAGATCATGAAGGCCTCGCCGGCGTTGCGCTTGGAGTACTCGGTGTTCCAGGTGGCGAGCGGCCGCAAGGTGTCGGGGTCCAGGCGGCTCAGGACCACGTTGCCGGCGTTGCGGTTGGTGGCGTAGACGGCCCACAGGCCCAGCTCGTCGGCCATCAGGTCGATGTCGGAGAAGCCGCCCCACGTGTACGGGTACACGTTGTGGAAGCCGGCCGAGTCCAGCGCCCGCTGCGTCAGCACGCGGCCCGTCTGCAGGCCGTAGCGCACGATGATGTTGCTCTGCATCTTGTTGTAGTACAGTGAGCCGTTGTACACCACGTGGTTGGTGCCCGCCCACTTGAAGGGCAAACTGTACGTGCGAGACTCCGCGCCCGACACGAAGTCCGCCATGGATTTGTACTCTTTGACGATCTTGTTGTTGGTGTAGCCGTCCATGTACCAAACCTGCGCACAAACAACACAACGGTTCTCAGAAGGAATTTCGGCATTTCTGAGCAACAAAACAAAAAACTTTTAGGTTTTTCAGCAATTTTTTTTTTTAACAAAAAATGT